>NC_058082.1:544543857-544715711 GCF_014858855.1 Bufo gargarizans | reverse complement strand
GCCCTGGCATTTTAGGGGCCCTAATGCGTGAGAAGTAGTTTGAAATCAAAATGTGTAAAAAATCCCCTGTGAAATCAGAAAGGCGCTCTTTGGAATGCGGGCCCCTTTGTTTTTTTCTCACAGTCTCCCTTTCCGCTAACTTTCATGGACTCTCAGCGAATACCTTTGGGTGTATTCTTTCCAAAATGGGGTCAGTTGTGGGGTGTTTGTACTGCCCTGGCATTTGAGGGTCTCCGCAATCATTACATGTATGGCCAGCATTAGGAGTTTCTGCTATTCTCCATGTGGATGAAAAAAATCATTGCCGGGATTTTATTTATTTTTTATATACAAAGTGTTTGCCAAAGCATATGAACACCGCCACCTCCTCAGCTCGTATGCCTCGGCAAACGTATCTGTTACTGCAGAGTAGAAATCTCGTCTTGCAGCGCCGCATACACCGACTTGTGTGTAATCTGACAGCAGCGCAATGCTTCTGTCAGAATGCACATCAGTGCTGCAGCTAGTCGATCGGTTGGTCCACCTGGAAGGTAAAAAAAAAAAAAAAAAAAAGAAAAAACCAGGCCGCAACACAATAAATTTAACTTTATAATAACATTTGAACCGGAACATATAAACTTTATTTAACTTTTTGAACAGAACGTTAACTTTTTTGCTTACTGGTGATTTTATTTTATTTTTTACCTTTATAGGACAAACCTCTCCTTCCCCATGGGACAATGTGCAAAGCGCAAAGCGCCCAAAGATGTGGCGAAGTGCGTTATGCACTTTGTCCCAGGTGAAAGGAGAGGTTTGCAGCAGCTCTGTGTGAATGGGCCCTAATAGCCCTGTGTGCCTGTCCTGTGAGATGCAATCCCTATGCTAGGTGTACCTGTGTGTGGTACTTCCGGAAACACTCCCCTAAGCATAGGGCAGGGTGGTCGGGACAGTCAGGACAGAAATAGCGGGTGTCACGCCTTTTTCCACTCCTGCTACAGACACGACATCTTTTTCGGGGTGACGGTTGGGTTCAGGTACCATTAACGACATTGGGGAAATGTCGCTCGAGTAGACTGCTCACTACACTGGTGGATGGGGCCACAGAACCTCCTGGGTACAGGAGGTTCTCGATGATCTCTTCCTGAAATTTGAGGAAGGATCCAGTTTTCCCAGCCTTACTGTAGAGAACAAAACTATTATACAGAGCCAATTGAATTAAATATACAGACACCTTCTTATACCAGCGTCTGGTGCGTCGGGAAACTAAATAAGGAGCCAACATCTGGTCATTGAAGTCCACCCCTCCCATGAGCGAATTATAGTCATGGACACAGAGGGGCTTTTCAATGACACTGGTTGCTCGTTCAGTTTGTATTGTCGTGTCTGGGTGAATGGAGGAGAGCATGTAAACGTCATGCTTGTCTCTCCATTTCACTACGAGCAGTTCTTCATTACACAAGGCAGCCCTCTCCCCCCTTGCAAGACGGGTGGTAACGGGCCGTTGGGGGAAGCTCTGGCGCTCTAGGTCGCGCGGTGCCACAGCAGCCAATCTGTTCTAGGAACAAATGCCTGAAGAGGGCCACACTTGTGTAGAAATTGTCCACATAAAGATGGTACCCCTTGCCAAATAAGGGTGACACCAAGTCCCAGTCTTCCCACTGCTCCCCAGGTAGTCAGGGCAACCGACCAGCTCCAGTGTTTGATCTTTACCCTCATAGATCAAAAATTTGTGGGTATAGCCTGTGGCCCTTTCACAGAGCTTATACAATTTGACCCCATACCGGGCGCGCTTGCTTGGGATGTATTGTTTGAAGCCAAGGCGCCCGGTAAAATGTATAGGGGACTCGTCTCCACACATGTTTTGCTCAGGGGTATACAAATCTGCAAATTTGTTGTTGAAGTGGTCTATGAGGGGCCGAATTTTTTGGAGCCGGTCAAAAGCTGGGTGGCCTCTGGGACGGGAGGTGGTGTTGTCGCTAAAGTGCAGGAAACACAGGATGGCCTCAAATCGTGTCCTGGACATAGCAGCAGGGAACATGGGCATGTGATGAATTGGGTTCGTGGACCAATATGACCGCAATTCATGCTTTGCCCATGTGCCCCCACTTTCGCTAATCTCTATCTGGGCTGGTGGGAACGGGAAGTTGTGTTCGCTGACAGTAATCAGAGATGGGCTGACCACATAAATTTGTGGCTACGCTTCATCGATGACGTGTTGATTCTGTGGTCAGGAAGTGTTGAGGATTTTAATCAGTTTGTTACAGATCTGAACAAAAACACGATGGGACTATTCTTCACATCTGAGATCCAGGAATCTTAAAATTACCTTCCTTGATCTGACCATCTTCAGGGACAGTGATGGCACGACTGTTTCGCAAAGAGACTGCTACCAATAGTCTCCTTAGGTGGGACAGTTGCCATCCATTGCCCCTGAAGAGGGGAATTCCGAAAGGGCAATACCTTCGGGTAAGGCGCAACTGTTCGAGTATGTCGGACTTCAGAACGGCATCTAGTGAGTTACAAACCAGGTTTAGGAGCAGGGGGTACCCGCAACATGTGCTAGCTAAGGCCTACCATCACTCGCTGGCCCAAAATCGGGATACCCTCCTTACTCCTAGGTCAGGATCATTGGAAACAGAACAGCTGCGCATTGTAGCCACGTATGATGAAGCACACAATACAGTTAGAGAGCTGTTGAAGACCTACTGGGGTATTCTAAAATCAGACCCTGATATTGGACATATGGTAGGCGAAACACCTCTGATTACGTATAGACGTGGACGCAATCTGAGAAACCGTTTGGTCCACAGCTTCTTTCAGACCCCTACAACATCCACTTGGTTAAGCACCAACCTTAAAGGGACCTTCAGATGTGGAGGGTGCGTGGCATGTCCTGCTATCCAGTTAGGTGCTACATTCACTTGTAGTGTCACTGGGCGGAGATTCACCATCAGATCATTTGTCAACTGTAAGACTAGAGGGTTGGTATACCTGGCCACCTGTACTTGTGGAAAACAGTATGTGGGTAAAACCACTAGGGAATTCCGCAGAAGAGTAGCAGAACATCTAAATGACATCCGCAAAGGGGCTGATACCCCTATTGCCAGACACATATCCATTTTACATGACGGTGATGCGGATGTGATCAAATTTCAGGCAGTTGAGGTGGTGAGAAGATCGCCAAGAGGAGGCGACTTTGATAGGCGACTTCTACAAAAAGAGACAGTGGATTTACCGCCTGTATGTACTCCAGCCTCAGGGACTAAATGAGTATAACTCTTTTGCTTGTTTTCTCTAAATTTTATCATATGGAGTGCAACGGGTGGAATATTAGGATTGATTATTTACAAGTCTCCTAGTTCCCTGTGTTTCAATAGTATGGACCAAGTGACATTTGTTGTCAATTGGCCATCAGAATTCTGTTCCCCTGGTTTCTTGCTTTGGGACATGAAGGGGTGTACTCATCAGTTATGGCTTGTGTATGCCATTAACACCAGGCACCCCATTCCTTGCAGGTACCAAGGGGCCAGTACCAACATTCGCCTAGCCTTCAGAAAAACCATCTGTTATGTGATACGCCGCAGGGGTTCCTCTTTTTGATCCTGCTGCGTTATCCTAATTGCAATTGAGAATTATCCTCAACACACTGTACCCCATACCATCTCATACCCCTTATCCCGATTATTGTTATACCCCGCTGCCGCTTTATATATAGCCGCCGTTTGTATCACCTCTATTCTTAGCATATGAATGTTGTGACATTCATCTGGGCTCGCCTTTACAGAGGGGGCGGGTTAATGGGGGCGGGATGGATGATGCGGCAGTGCCGCGCCTCCTGTTTCCTCATTGGCTGCCCCAGAGGCGTGACTCAGAGATAGGAGAGGAGGACTCTCCTTATATATCGTGCGTCCGAGCGGCCGCGTACGGCCACTCCGTGCTGACAGCTGCAGCCTCTGTTATGGAGGTGTAGCAGCTTATTTTGTTTGTCCCATACCCACATACCTCTGCTCCTGACGAGCCACATAGTGGCGAAACGCGTCGAGCTTTGAGTGGGGACGAACGTATGTTTGCCATATGTGACTTGTATTGCGCCCACACTGCAGTTGAGGTCTGTGGGATCGCAGCCGTCTGCAGTTGATGAGCAGTTGCAATCAAGCCTGTCTGCTCCATCCAGCTTAGACCAGTGTCCCTTGATTCGTGCCTGCAGGGCCGACACTCACATCTGATTCAACCTGAACGGGTGGTTTTTATCGAGGTCGGCTTCTGTGGGCAGATGTCTATCAACGGATTAGTGAATTAACTTTAGTCTAGGGCACTACCAGCTGGCAATGGTACAGAGCACGGTGTCCACAACACGGTGCATACTTCAGGTTGATTGGATCCAATACGACCGCATGGTCTAACGACTCAGCCTCAGTAACGCACTAGTAGCGGACCTTCTAGTGACCCCATCCACATTGTAATGTTACCGCTTCATGCGGCCTCATGCGTCATTAGACATTGATTCATTGGTGGTTAGGTTGTGTCCTAGAATTTTATATAGATGTAATCCCCTTCCCCTTCTATGAGAATTAATAAAGTATTAGTTTTAGCAGCAATATAGCGTTCCGAACAACAGTGATATAATGGTGGAACGTATACCCCAGACCATTTATTATCAGTGACATGTTGAGGAAAAGGCCCAGAAATTTTTTTAATTCGTAAACTTGGACTAGTTTCCACCGGAAAGGCATACCGATTTGTTTCTGCCACGACTAAGGCCTCTTTCACACGACAGTATGTCCATTTCAGTGTTTTGCGGTCCGTTTTTCACGGATCCGTTGTTCCGTTTTTTGCTTCTGTTGTGGTTCCGTTTCCGTTCCGTTGTTCCGTTCCGTTTTTCCGTATGGCAAATACAGTATACAGTAATTTCATATTAAAAATTGGGCTGGGCATAACATTTTCAATAGATGGTTCCGCAAAAAACGGAACGGATACGGAAGACATACGGATGCATTTCCGTATGCATTCCGTTTTTTTGCGGACCCATAGACTTTAATGGAGCCACGGAACGTGATTTGCGGCCAAATATAGGACATGTTCTATCTTTAAACGGAACGGAAAAACGGAAATACGGAAACGGAATGCACACGGAGTACATTCCGTTTTTTTTGCGGAACCATTGAAATGAATGGTTCCGTATACGGACCGTATACGGACCGCAAAAAACGGCCCGCAAAACGGAAAAAAAAAACGGTCGTGTGAAAGAGGCCTAAGTCTAAGAGCTCCGCAGTCAAGAACAGCTAAAAAAAATTCCCAGTGCCGAACCGATCTGAGCTGTCTCAACCCGAACTCCAGACTGGGCGGTGAAAAGGGGAACTACAGGTGCGGCTGAAGTTGGGCACTGCCAATCAGGGTTTGCCAGCACCTCAGGGACTCTAGGGGCTCTGTCTGTGCGGTGGCTGCGACGGGGTAACTACTGCACGTGCCACCGTACCAGCTTCAACTGCCCTTCTGGTGCTCGCCACTTCACCATGTTGTACGGCAGTGCTGGTACTAGGTCAAGGGTGGGCTGCGCTGCTGGTGTATGCCTCACCACGTAATCCGACAGCACCAGCCCCACTCTGCTGCCCTTGAAGCGGATCCTGCGCAACCTGTGGTCTAGCAACACGGGCCGGGTACGCCTGCTGCTATCAGGGACCTCAACCTCCTCGTCCGAACTTTGGGTCAGACTGCCACTGCTTTCTACAGGTTCATATTCTGACCCGCTGGATTCATCAGATGAGGGTTCCCATTCCTCATCCGACTGGGTCAGAAGCTTGTAGGCCTCTTCAGAAGAATACCCCCTGTTTGACATTTGGGCAACTAAATTTAGGGGTATTCCCTGAGACTACCCAAGAAAAAAAGCAAGCCTGTCTTACAAAGGGGAGGCTAGCAAAGTACCGGAGGCCGCTGCGGTTGATAAAAAATATCAAAACAGATTTTTTTTTTTATCGCCGCAGCGCGTGTAAAGTGAATGTGCAGTGAAAAAAAAATAAAAAAAATGTTGTTACTGCGGCGGGGCGGGCGTGGGTGAAAGCACGTGTGGGCGACCGATCAGGCCTGATCGGGCAAACACTGCGTTTTGGGTGGAGGGCGAACTAAGGTGACACTAATACTATTATAGATCTGACCGTGATCAGTTTTGACCACTTACAGATACTATAAAAGTACAAATGCTGATTAGCAATGCGCTAATCAGCGAATCAGTGACTGCAGTGCGGTGGGCTGGACGCTAACCGATCGCTAAACTACCTAACCAAGGGGCCTAAACTATACTAAACCTAACGGTCAATACCAGTGAAAAAAAAAAAAAAAAAAAGGGGGACAGTTTACACTGATCACTTTTTTCCCTTTCACTAGGTGATTGACAGGGGCGATCAAGGGGTTAATTGGGGTGATGGGGGTGATCTTGGGGCTAAGTGTGGTGTTTGGTGTACTCACTGTGATGTCTGCTCCTCTGCTGGATCCAACCGACCAAAAGAATCAGCAGAGGAGCACAGAAGCCATTTAACACCTTATATTTATAAATATAAGGTGTTAAATGGCTTGTGATTCGTTTTTTTTAAATCATCAGCCTGCCAGCAACAATCATTGGCTGGCAGGCCGATGATGGAACCCCCCTCTAACTTTTGCTGGCCCGCGATGCGCATGCGCGGGCCGGCTGTGAGCGTCATCTCGCGTCTCGCAAGATAATGCATCCCTGCGTGACTCTGCCTGAGACTGCCGCCTCCGGACCGCGATCATGCGTTAGGCGGTCCGGAGGCGGTTAAAATACAAATACGTTTTGTGGGAATTTTTGCCATTGATCCCCCTCTGGCATGTCACTGTCCATGTTGTGGGACTATTTGTGCACTTCTAGTAAGTATTTGGTGGCTGCAAATATGACCTGAAGGTTTTTCAGGTTCGCCTGCCATTAAAGTGAATGGGGTCCGCCGCGATCTTGTGGTTTGCGAATATTTGATCAGGTTCGCGAATCGTCCCGGCCAATGTTCGTCCATCACTAGTCAGGATCAGTGATTGTCCGTGTTCCCGGCACAGTTACAGGTATGTACTATCACATGTATGGACACTGCGTGTACAATCACTTACACACTACTGTGCGGACAATCACCAGTCACTGCTGCCATCACTGGACCTCCAGGAAAGGCGACTTTCACACTCGCGTTTTGTGCAGATCCGTCATGGACGGATCCGTTCAGGCAATTCAACCGTCTGCATCCGTTCAGAACGTATCCGTTTGTATTAACTTTAACATAGCCAAGACGGATCCGTTTTCTATTGTGCCAGATTGTGTCAGTGAAAACGGATCGGTCCCCATTGACTTACATTGTGTGTCAGGACGGATACGTTTGGCTCAGTTTCATCAGACGGACACCAAAACACTGCAGAATGGAGACTGAACTGATGAAAACTGATCCTTTTCTATTCAGAATGCATTAGGGCAAAACTGATCCGTTTTGGACCGTTTGTGAGATCCCTGAACGGATCACACAAACGGAAAGCCAAAACGTGAGTGTGAAAGTAGACAAAGAGTTATTCCCATTGTAAGAATTTCCTCCCTCTTACTGGGTCTGAGTCTAAGGTTCAGAGCAAGACATGAGATACAAGAAGAAGTGTAGAAAATGTGTATTGTAAACGGTGGAAAATCTGTGTCCATTTATGATGGGAGTTATATGGAGATCTACATGGAGACATACACAGGAGACATTACAGAGACACATTGTCCTTATACACAGGACAGATTACAATATCTTATAATTAGGGATCAGCAAACCCGAACTGTATAGTTCGGGTTCGTACCGAATTTTGGGTGTCCGTGACACGGAACCGAACATTTTTGTAAAAGTCCGAGTTCGGTGTTAGTCGTTTTCTTGGCGCTTTTTGAAAGGCTGCAAAGCAGCCAATCAACAAGCGTCATACTACTTGCCCCAAGAGGCCGTCACAGCCATGCCTACTATTGGCATGGCTGTGATTGGCCAGAGCACCATGTGACCCAGCCTCTATTTAAGCTGGAGTCACATAGCGCCGCCCGTCACTCTGCTCTGATTAGCGTAGGGAGAGGTTGCGGCTGCGACGTTAGGGCGAGATTAGGCAGATTAACTCCTTCAAAACACTTAAGTCAGTGATCGATCTGCAGCTGTGGATGATTGAACTGCTGCTATTCAATTGCTCACTGTTTTTAGGCTGCCCAGAGCGTTTTTCAGTCACTTTTTTCTGGGGTAATCTCGGCCATTTTGTGTCTTGTGGTGCGCCAGCACAAGCTGTCACAAAGTGCATTTTACCATCAATAGTGTGGTTATTTTTTGGCTAAATCCTACATCAGGGGCTTGGCTGTGCTTGCTATTTTATTGAGGGGTGAAATACAATTGCCAAAATAGCATTACCCTAAATCTGGTGTTTCAGCTGTGGCCAGCCAATTGTAATACTGTCTGCTGTCTGGCAAAGGATATATTTTTGTTCTGGGTTGAAATACAATTCCCAACTTAGCAATTTCCTAAATTAGTGGTTTCTGCTGTATCAGGCCTACTTTAAATCTATCCATAAAAGGGTATATTAGATTCAAGGTGCACATAGGGTCATTCTCAATAACTTCACACGCTACTGTGCATATCCCAGTCTAATTCTGTCCGTAAACCTATACCTGTCACCCAGCGCCTAAATACTAGGCCTTAGGGTTGTTGCGGGTATCGAAATTTCGATACCCAATCGATACTTTTGTCCCGGTATAGATACGATACCGGGATTTCCGTTTTTTCGATACTTGGCTGCGCTTCTGCACAGCCTAGTATCTCTGAACATGAGCGCGCTGCTATCGGCGCGCTCATGTTCTCTCAGCAGCACGGGGACAAGGAAGCTGTCCTCCCTCCCCCCTGTGCTGCTGCCGCTGCCACCAATGAACGGGGAGAGGGGCGGCAATGAGAAGAGAGGGGCGGAGGAGGGGCGGCAATGAGAAGAGAGGGGCGGCAATGAGAAGAGAGGGGCGGAGGAGGGGCGGCAATGAGAAGAGAGGGGCGGAGGAGGGGCGGCAATGAGAAGAGAGGGGCGGAGAGGGGCGGCAATGAGAAGAGAGGGGCGGCAATGAGAAGAGAGGGGCGGCAATGAGAAGAGAGGGGCGGCAATGAGAAGAGAGGGGCGGCAATGAGAAGAGAGGGGCGGCAATGAGAAGAGAGGGGCGGCAATGAGAAGAGAGGGGCGGCAATGAGAAGAGAGGGGCGGCAATGAGAAGAGAGGGGCGGCAATGAGAAGAGAGGGGCGGCAATGAGAAGAGAGGGGCGGCAATGAGAAGAGAGGGGCGGCAATGAGAAGAGAGGGGCGGCAATGAGAAGAGAGGGGCGGCAATGAGAAGAGAGGGGCGGCAATGAGAAGAGAGGGGCGGCAATGAGAAGAGAGGGGCGGCAATGAGAAGAGAGGGGCGGCAATGAGAAGAGAGGGGCGGCAATGAGAAGAGAGGGGCGGCAATGAGAAGAGAGGGGCGGCAATGAGAAGAGAGGGGCGGCAATGAGAAGAGAGGGGCGGCAATGAGAAGAGAGGGGCGGCACTGCGCCACCAATGATAGGATTATTTTTACACAGAGCGGCGCCCAGCGATGTCCCAGCACTCACCATTAGTCCTGGGCGCCGCTCCATTCGCCCGCAGTGCCCCATTACTGTCTCATCTCCTGCTCCACATGCTGCTGATTGCTATCGGAGCGATGGGAGGAGACATCAGCTTTACTAGTGGGCGTTCCTTCTCCCTGGCTGTAGCACTGTCCAATCGCAGCGCAGGGAGAAGGAACGCCCACTAGTGAAGCTGATGTCTCCTCCCATCGCTCCGATAGTAATCAGCAGCATGTGGAGCAGGAGAGGAGACCGTAATGGGGCACTGCGGGCGAACGGAGCGGCGCCCAGGACTAATGGTGAGTGCTGGGACATCGCTGGGCGCCGCTCTGTGTGGCCTGATAGTGAAAGTCTGGACTCATATACAGTAGTCAGTCTTTAACACATAATACAGGAGGCGGGTGCCAGCAGCAGAATCGCATTGCCGGCACCCTGCCCCTGACAGGGAGCTGCGATCAGCGGCAGTTAACTGCCGCTGATCTGCCAGTACCCGCCTCCTGTATAAAGGGGTAGTTATCATTGGTGGTGCAGTGTGCCCCCCCCCCCCCCATCCCATTAAAATCATTGGTGGCACAGTGCGCCGGCCCCTCTCAACCCCCCAGTATTAAAATCATTGGTGGCAGTGGCCACAGGGACCTCTCCCCTCCCCCTCATTGGTGGTGCAGTGGCAGCTTCTGATCGGAGCCCCAGCTGTGTAAGCCTGGGGCTCCTATCGGTTACCATGGCAGCCAGGACGCTACAGAAGCCCTGGTTGCCATGGTAACATCCCTGATGCTGTGTTCACAAGGCACAGAGCAGCAGGGACAGTGTGAAGTCCTATTCACCCTGATAGAGATCTATCAGGCTGAATAGGACAAGGGATAAAAGATCCCAGGTTCTAGCCCCTAAGGGGGGAAATAGTTATTAAATAAAAAGTGTAAAAAAAAAAAAAAAGAAAACACACTAAAATATGAAGTAGAAATCACCCCCTTTTCCCAATTTCACATATAAAATATATAAATAATAAACATATTACATCGCCACGTCAGAAAAGTCCAAACTATTAAAATATAAAAAAAAAATCTAGGTGGTGAATGCCGGAACAGAAAAAATAAAATAAAAACTGCGCGATTCGCCATTTTGAAAAATGCGGAATGCACGTGGTTTTGGTTTATTTTTTTCGCGTGGTATCGAATATCGCAATACTTTTTCATGGTATCGAAACCGAATCAAAAATTTGGTATCGCAACAACTCTACTAGGCCTACAATTGATATTCAGCTAAATCTGTCATTACTGCTGTGCCCTTATTAGTGTAATAAGGTACCTAAATAGATAGCCATATAGTGTTAGGTGTCTGTAAAAAAAGGCCTGAATTTGAATTCAATACATTGGGCCAAATAATTTTTTTCTTATTGTGGTGAACCGTAACAATGAGGAAAACATCTAGTAAGGGACGCGGACATGGTCGTGGTGGTGTTAGTGGACCCTCTGGTGCTGGGAGAGGACGTGGCCGTTCTGCCACATCCACACGTCCTAGTGTACCAACTACCTCAGGTCCCAGTAGCCGCCATAATTTACAGCGATATTTGGTGGGGCCCAATGCCGTTCTAAGGATGGTAAGGCCTGAGCAGGTACAGGCATTAGTCAATTGGGTGGCCGACAGTGGATCCAGCACGTTCACATTATCTCCCACCCAGTCTTCTGCAGAAAGCGCACAGATGGCGCCTGAAAACCAAGCCTATCAGTCTGTCACATCACCCCCATGAAATTTTTCAGAAATGTTCAAAAACCCAATTTTTAGGGACCAGTTCAGGTCTGAAGTCACTTTGCGAGGCTTACATAATAGAAACCACCCAAAAATGACCCCATTCTGTAAACCACACCCCTCAAGGTACTCAAAACTGATTTTACAAACTGTTAATCCTTTAGGTGTTCCACAAGAATTAATGGAAAATAGAGATACAATTTCAAAATTTCCCTTTCTTGGCAGATTTTCCATTTTAATAATTACAGTCCAGTTACAAAGCAAGGGTTAACAGCCAAACCAAACTCAATATTTATGGCCCTGATTCTGTAGTTTACAGAAATACCCCATATGTGGTCGTGAACCGCTGTACGGGCACGCGGCAGGGCGCAGAAGGAAAGGAATGCCATACGGTTTTTTGGAAGGCCGGTTTTGCTGGACTGTTTTTTTGACACCATGTCCCATTTGAAGCTCCCCTGATGCACCCCTAGAGTAGAAACTCCAAAAAAGTGGTCCCATTTTAGAAACTACGGGATAGGGTGGCAGTATTGTTGGTACTCGTTTAGGGTACATATGATTTTTGGTTGCTCTATATTACACTTTTTGTGAGGCAAGATAACAAGAAATTGCTGTTTTGGCACAGTTTTTATTTTTTGTTATTTACAACATTTATCTGACAGGTTAGATCATGTTATATTTTTATAGACCAGGTTGTCACGGATGCGGCAATACCTAATATGTATATATTTTTTTTATTTATGCAAGTTTTACACAATGATTTCATTTTTGAAGCAAAAAAAAATATAAATGTTGTAGTGTTTCCATAGTCTGAGAGCCATAATTTTTTCAGTTTTTTAAACGATTACCTTGGGTAGGGTATGATTTTTTGAGGTGACTGTTTTATTGGCACTATTTTGGGGTGCGTGTGACTTTTTGATCGCTTGCTATTGCACTTTTTGTGATGCAAGTTGACAAAAAATGGCTTATTTAGCACAGTTTTTATTTTTTATTGTGTTCATCTGAGGGGTTAGGTCATGTGATATGTTTATAGAGCCGGTCGATACGGACGCGGCGATACCCAATATGTATACTTTTTTTTCCCCTATTTTTTTACAAATAATTTTTTTTACTTTATTTGGGGAAAATTATGTTTTTGTTTATTTTTACTTGAAACTTAATTTTTTTGGGGGGAAACTTTTTTTTTGTCCCACTTTGGGACTTGAACTTTTGGGGGTCTAATCCTTTACAATGCATTCCAATACTTCTGTATCGGAATGCATTGGCTGTATGAGTAATACTGTGAGTATTACTCATACAGTTTCCGGCCTGTGATATCCAGGGGGCTGGATCTCACAGGCACGTCACAGGAAGGCAACGCAGATGTCTCAGAAAGACATTGTGCTGCCTTCCATGCCATTGGGTCACCCCCCCCACAGCCCCATGGGGACCCGATGGCACAACCGCCGCTGCCGCATGCACCATAAAAAGCCGCAGGTCTGAATTGATCGCAGACGCGGGGGGGGGTCCCGTGCATTTAGCCGAGGTACCCCCCGCGCATTTAGCTGAGGTGCCTGCTCAAAGATTTGAGTAGGCACCTTGTTCCGATCAACGCCTGCCGGGTGGCAATGATCAGAACAACACATGACGTACCGCTACGTCATGGGTTCTTAAGGACTAGGGAAACATGCCGTACCGATAAGGGGTTAAGATGATGTTGACTCCTAAACCACTTCCCACATTTTGAACATGAAAATGGCTTCTCGCCTGTGTGAATTTTGAGATGTTTAAAGGGGTTTTCCCATCTCAGACAATGAGGGCATATCGCTAGGATATGCCCCCATTGTCTGATAGGTGCGGGTCCCACCACTGGGACCCACACCTATATCGAGAATGGAGCCCCAAAAGTGAAGGAGGGCCCTGGCTCGGTTATTTCCGTCAGCCTCATAGAAATTAATAGTGCCGCGTATGCCCGGTACACTCCCATTCACTTCTATGGGAAGGTGGGGGATTAGCGCTTGGTAGTGGACAGACCCCGGGAAATCTGGGGTCCTCCAGCCACAGCGCTCCCCGCTCCGTTCTCGATATAAGTGCGGGTCCCAGCGGTGGGACCCGCACCTATCAGGCAGTGGGGGCATATGCTAGCAATATGCCTCCATTGTCTATTATGGAAATATCCCTTTAAAGGGATTCTGTCACCAGTTTTTACCCCCTCCAGATAAGAATATGGTTATGTTCAGGGAGCTTTAGTGATTCCTAATGTGGTCTTATAACTGAAATCTGTAAGCTCATTTTGCCTAAAACACGATATTACTTACCTGTCATTCATAAAAATAAGGCGCCCAAGGGGATGTAAATGGCTCCAAGCTGCTGCCCGCACCCGCCGCCGTTCATGCCCTGCTCCTCCTTTCCTGACATCAGCGCCGCCTCAGAATCCGTTCATGCCCTGCTCCTCCTTCTCTAACATCTCGCGCCTGCGCACAGGCCTCTGCCTGATGCACCCGTGCGGACTTCTCCGTTCGGCTTCATGGAGCGAAGTGCGCATGCGCCGGCACTTCAGTCAACCTCCCGATGACCTGCACACTCGCTCCATGAAGCCGAACGGAGAATTGCGCATCAGGCAGAGGCCTGTGCGCACGCGCAAGATGTTAGAGAAGAAGAAGGGGGGAGGAAGGGAGAGCCGGAGGAGTCACACAGGATTCTGAGGCGGCGCTGATGTCAGAAAAGGAGGAGCAGGGCACGAAAGGCAGCGGGTGCGGACGGCAGCTTGGAGCCATTTACATCCCCTTGGGCACCTTATTTTTATGAATGACAGGTAAGTAACATCGTTTTTTAGGCAAAATGAGCCTACAGATTACATTTATAAGACCACATTAGGAATCACTAAAGCTCCCTGAACATAACCATATTCTTATCTGGAGGGGGTAAAAACTGGTGACAGAATCCCTTTAAGAAGACTTGATTTCTGACTAAAACACTTCCCACGTTCGGAACATGAAAATGGCTTCTCTCCTGTGTAATTTCTCTGATTTTCAGCAACACTTGATATAACATTAAAAGTCTCTTTCAGAACATGACCTTTCATCTTTCTGAATTTCTTTGTGCACAGAAAGATTCGCATTATTTTTAGTCTTTCTCATATTCTGAATTTGCAGACATCTCACCCAGATTATGCCCGATTCTATTATTACTAATTTGCGATTGATTACCTTTTATTTCATAAGAAGGAGATGGAATTAGATGACCTTGGGAGCCTTTTATCCAGTCTTCACCTGGAGAAAGAACAAAAATTATAAGATAAAAGGTTCTCTTTTTCCTAATTACACAGAAAGAGTTAAAATATAAAATGTAATTAACATGCAGATAAAAAAAAAAAAAAAAAAAAAAAACTGTACCAACGTTATAAATTCTAACTGCTAATAAGACATTTAATGCATTGATTAACCCCTTCACGACTGTATAGACGTCATGGCAGTTCTTTAATCCAAGTGCTGCAAAGCGCTTGTATTAAAGCTTCTGCCCCTGCCCTGGTGCTGTCAGGGACAGCATACAGTGCAGTAATGCCGGCAAGGGATCAATCAGAGTGGTCCCTTGCCAGCAATCGATCCGATTGGTTAGTCTGTGCAGACTAACCAATCGGATCGTGGCAGTGAAAAAATATGCCGGTTTCAGGATCTGATCTGTGCTTTGGAGATCAGAGCCCGAAATCAGATAGTGTCCTCGTGCCCCCCGATCTGTGTGCCTCCAAGCCCCCCCCTTGTCCCCGCCTGCCCCTTATGAAATCCCCCCCGCTCCCATCCACATTCCTGCAGCCTGCCCAGTGCCCTGATGCGGTCCGCCTCCTGCTCCCATTTGTGCTGCCCCTCAATGCTGGCCGTATCCCCCCCAAACCCCCCTTTTCAAGGTTGCCATCGCAACCGGACGCTTTGCAAAAGCGTCCAGTGTTGCCACCTACAGGGCATCCGATTGTATTATACAATTATTATAGATGCTGCTGATGGGGTTAATAGAGGGAGGGGGCTCCCTCTCTCCACCATCAGCGCCCGATGGTTGCCATCGCAAGCGGACGCTTTGCAAAAGCATCCAGTGTTGCCACCTACAGGGCATCCGATTGAATTATACTTTCCAAACAGCTATCAACCCCACTGGATCTTCAAGATCCAAGAGGGACTTGATAAAAAACAAAATTGAAAAAAAAAGAAAAATGTAAAAAATAAAATTGCCTTTTCCTATAAAAAAAAAGAAGAACAAAAAAAACACACATATATTAGGTATCACCGCGTCCGTAACCACCGTCTCTATAAATATATCACATGATAGACCTCGTCCGATAAACACCATAAAAATAAAAAAAAACAGTGCCAAAAAAGCAATTTGTGTCACCTTACATCACAAAAAGTGCAACAGCAAGCGATCAAAAAGGCTTATGAAATTCCAAATAGTACCAATCAAGCCGTCACCTCTTCCCGCAAAAAACGATACCCTATTTAAGACAATCGCCAAAAAAATAAAAAGCTATGTCTCTCACACTATGGGGACACTAAAACATCATTTTTTGGGTTTCAGAAATGCTTTTATTGTGTAAAACTTAAATAAGAAAAAGTATACATATTAGGTATTGCCACGTCCGTAACAATCTGCTCTATAAAAATGTCACATGACCTAACCCCTCAGATAAACGCTGTAAAAATAAATAAAAACAGACAAATTTTTGGTCACCTTGCCCCATAAAGTGTAATAATGAATGATCAAAAAATAAAACTGGCACCTTATCCCCTAGTTTCCAAAATAGGGTCACTTTTTGGGAGTTTCTACTGTAAGGGTGCATCAGGGGGGCTTTAAATGGGACATGGCATCTAAAACCAGTTTAGCAAAATCTGCCTTCCAAAAACGTTATGGCGTTCCTTTCCTTCTGTGCCCTTACATCAGTTTACGACCACATTGGGGTGTTTCTGTATACCGCAGAATCAGGGTAATAAATATTGAGTTTTGTTTGGCTGTTAACCATCCATGTGTTAAAGAAAAAAATTTAATAAAATGGAAAATGTGCCAAAAAAGTGAAATTTTGAAATTTCATCTTCATTTTCCTTTAATTCTTGTGAAACACCTAAAGGGTTAACAAAGTTTGTAAAATCAGTTTTAAGTTACTTGAGGGGTGTAGTTTCTACAATAGGGTCATTTATGGGGGGTTTACACTTTGTAAGCCCCACAAAGTGACTTCAGACCTGAACTGGTCCTTAAAAAGTAGGTTTTGGAAATTTTCATAAAAATTTTAAGAATTGATTCTAAACTTCATAACGTCCTAAAAAAATAAAATGACATTTCCAAAATGATGCCAACATAAAGTAGACATATGGGAAATGTTAAGTAATAAATATTTTATTAGGTATGACTTTCAGTTTTAGAAGCAGAGAAATTGAAATTTTGAAAATTGTGAATTTTTCAAAATGTATGATAAATTTGGGATTTTTTCATAAATAAAGGTGAAATATATTGACTCAAATTTATGACTATCATGAAGTACAATGTGTCACGAGAAAACAATCTCAGAATGGCTTGGATAAATAAAAGTGTTCCAAAGCAATTACCACATGACGCATGTCAGATTAGTAAATTTTGACCTGGACACTTTGGGCATCAATGACCCTTGGTCATGAAAGGGTTAAAATAAATCTGTCACCAAATTCTGTTTGACACACGCAGGAGCATCATTGGCATCGATCACTAAAGTCATATTTACTCTATACCAATTTCCCAATTTTTTTAATGGCAGTTTTACTGATTGATTATAGTGATTACGTAACTAGTGTAGAGCAAATCAAAGCTGACTAAGTGGAATTCGATCCGAATTTCTGAAAAAACATTTATTCACCGCAAAGCCGAATTTTCTCATGCTTCGTGGTAACGAAAAGATTTTTCCAGAAATGGTGGTAAAAATAAAATAAATCATACTTACCGTATCAGTTTGAGCGCGAAGAGGCTGCCGCAGCCATTCTGCATGAAGATCCCGTGTGAAATCTCATCACCATGAGCCGCACGAGATTTTGCACTGGATCTTCAAAGCAAGGTGGCCATGGCGGGCTCTTCACGATCAAATGGATGAGGTAAGTACATTTTTTTTTTTAAGTGAGTAACTTCATAAAGGACTTAATATTGATCTCCATGCCACAATTAGCAATGAAAACAGAATCGCAGGGGGTTTAATGATTTGGGCGGCGAAGTAATACATCACAAAGAAAATAAAATCTGTATAATTCTGCGAAGCAGACAAATGGAATTTTTGAGAACTTCGCTCATCTCTATTCATAACTATAGAAATTATTTTCATGTGCCAGTTTCATAAACTAACATTTATCTTTAACCCCTTCATGACCAAGCCAGTTTTCACCATAAAGACCAGGCCACATTTTGCAAATCTGACATGTTTCACTTTATGTGGTAATAACTCTGGAACGCTTTCACTTATCCAAGAGATTATGAGACATATTGTACTTCATGTTAGTGCTAAATCTGAGTCAGTATTTTTTTAAATTTGAGTCAGTATTAATAAAATTTACAGAATTCTTTTTACAAATTCACTATTTTCTAAATATGAATTTCTTTGCTTTTAAGATGGATAGTGATGCCTCATCGTTATTACATATCATTCCCCATAGTTGGAATCATTTTGTACATGTCTCTACTTTGAGGATGTTAAAAGACTTTGAATTTTAGAAGCAATTTTGATATTTTTAAATCAATATTTTAAAATTTTCCAAACCCACTTTTTTAAGTACCAATTCAGTTATGAACTCCTTTTGTGGGTCTTACATAAGAGAAAGCACCCATAAATGACCCCATTTTAGAACCTACTCCCCTCAAATTATTCAAAACCGATTTAACAAACTTTGATAACCCTTTGGCCTCTTTCACATGGGCATCATGTTTTTTTCCCGGATAAGATGCGGGTGCATTGCTGTAAAACGCACAATTTTTCCGCGCGAGTGCAAAGCGTTTTAATGAGTTTTGCACCCACGTGAGAAAAATCGGCATGTTTGGTACCCAGACCCAAACCCGGACTTCATCACTGAAGTGCAGGTTTGGGTTAGGTGTTGTGTAGATTTTATTATTTTCCCTTATAACATGGTTATAAGGTAAGATAATAGCATTCTGAATACAGAATGCAAAGTAAATTAGGGATGGAGAAAAATTCACCAGCTAGAAAAAAGTAGCAAAGAATTGTTCTTCAAGGGTTTCGTTTAGCTGCAGAGGGTGAAAAAGTTAGTAAAATTTGGGCAAGTATTGTAAAAAATAAAAGAGGGAAATTTTGGATAGGGGCAATCAGAGATAATAGGGAGGAAATAATTAGTTCACCGGAAGGAGTTAAAAAAGTTAAGGATTATTTCCAGGAATTATATAAACCTAGGGTACAATACTCAAAAATAGAGCTGGACTTATATTTAGAGCAGATTGTCTGGAAAGAGCTATCCCAGGCCCAAAAAGAATATCTGGATAAAGAAATATCAATTTCAGAAATGAATGAGGTTTTGGGTAAGGCGAATACCGCAAAAACACCAGGGTGTGATGGCCTCCCCGTTGAAATATATAAGACCTTTGCCCAGATGTTAATACCTGAATTAAAAATAACATTGGGTGAGGCACAAAAAATAGGGGACCTACCAGACTATGAAAGAGGCAATTATTACATTAATTCCAAAAAAGGGTAAAGAACAATTGGACCCCGGGTCATATTGACCAATATCCCTGTTAAACACGGATGTTAAAATTCTGGCAAAAGTCTTAGCAGGTCGGCTCTCTAAGGTGATTAAAGGTATAATTCATGAAGACCAGACAGGTTTTATACCGGGTAGAACTATATAGTCAAACATAAGAAGGTTGTACCTTAATATCGAGGCTAATAGAACAGAAACTGGTGAGAAAGCTATACTTTCATTGGATGCTCAAAAGGCATTTGATTGTATTGAGTGGGAGTACCTATGGGCAGTTTTAAAAAGGGTTGGAATAGGGGAGGGGTTTATAAGATGGATTCACCTCATATATTCCAACCCGAGGGCTAGGGTGATGGTGGATGGGACAATATAACAAACAGTCTCACTAAATCCTCAAACTGATTTGAAAATTGAGAGATTAGTCAACATGTCCTACGGTGTAGAACATGTCTAAGCCCGGGCACCGCGTCAAGGTTTCTCAAGTAGCCCGAGACCTAACACTCTCCTACCTGAGCCGTATGGGCAATACCAGGAGCCAGTGGGCAAATTACAGGAGCATGAGGCCGACTCACAAACAGCTCACAAGTTACCTCCAGCATGTAACCATGCTTGCAATGGGAGGAGGGAGGAGTCTGTGAGTCCCACTCAAGACTGACTGATAGGGCCGAGGCCTCACAGGTGCACCTAAATGTGGCCTGTAGATGGAAAACAGGCACATTTAAATTGGAGTTTATACACCTCCAGGAATCTATATATACAAACAAAAAGACGGGGTGGCATTAGCAGGAGGTGCTCAAACCCACATGCAGTCGTGCATATATACAGGGGAGCAAATCCTGCACTTGTGGCCCGTTGCTAATGGCGATCCCCAGCAAAATGCATACGGTGGAGGATGCCCGCGGCGAACCACAAGTACCACAATAGACATCTCACACAAGGTAACAAGTTTTTTTATATTGTTATATTGATTATGACATACGCACTTGTTACCTTGTGTGAGATGTCTATTGTGGTACTTGTGGTTCGCCGCAGGCATCCTCCACCGTATGCATTTTGCTGGGGATCGCCATTAGCAACGGGCCACAAGTGCAGGATTTGCTCCCCTGTATATATGCATGACTGCATGTGGGTTTGAGCATTGATGGTGGATGGGAGCCTGTCCCTGCCTCTTGCCCTCTATCGGGGCACTAGGAAGTGATGCCCTCTCTCCCAATTACTATTTGCTATAGCGATTGAGCCCCTGGCAAGTATAATAAGAAACGATAGGGAGTTTAAAAGGTTTTCAATATGCGGAAGGAGACGAAAAATTATTAGTGTATGCAGACGATATTTTATTATTTATTCACAATACGGGGGATCAGTTTATTAGAGTAATAGATACGTTTTTTTTTATGGTCTAAATATTAATTGGGGGAAGTCCCATATGATGATGTTGGGAGATGGGCAATCACAGAGGGACCCAAGGGTGCAGGTACTTGAGAAACACGAGAGTTTTAAATATTTAGGTATACAAATTTCCAGCAATATAGAAGAATATGAAAAATTAAATGTACTCCCTGTAATAAAAGAACTTTGAACTAAAATACATATCTGGAAAAGATTACCACTTTCAATTCAGGGTCGGGTAAATCTAATAAAAATGATTTTTCTTCCAAAAATACTTTATGTCTTACAAAAAACTCCATTAAGATTGTCGCAGAAGATTTTCAGATTGTTGGATCGTTTAATGGGGGAATTTATTTGGAAAGGCGCTATCCCTAGCATAAAAAAAAAGAAGTGCTTCAGCTCCCAGTAAGAGGGTGGTTTGGCGGTTCCTAATTGGTTTTTATATTCTCCAATTACACAATATAGTCAGATAAGAGGTACTGTAGTTTGAATGGCGTAGTGGGAAGACAGGAATTAAACTGGGTTGGATAGGGGAATGGAATCACTTAGAGGTATTGGAATCTGGCACACTAGGGAAAAATATTATACCAAATAGAAGACTGGAGTATGTTTGGGTGCAGATTAAAAAAAGTATTGGAGATTAAAGTATTTTTGCAATATACACCTATTTAGAAAAATTATAATTTAAAGAAATTGCAAACGACTAAGGCTGCTTTCACACTAGCGTTCGGGTTTCCGTTCGTGAGCTCCGTTTGAAGGAGCTCACGAGCGGACCCGAACGCAGCCGTCCAGCCCTGATGCAGTCTGAATGGAGGCGGATCCGCTCAGACTGCATCAGTCTGGCGGCGTTCAGCCTCCGCTCCGCTCGCCTCCGCACGGACAGGCGGACAGCTGAACGCTGCTTGCAGCGTTCGGGTGTCCGCCTGGCCGTGCGGAGGCGTGCGGATCCGTCCAGACTTACAATGTAAGTCAATGGGGACGGATCCGTTTGAAGATGCCACAATGTGGCTCAATCTTCAAGCGGATCCGTCCCCCATTGACTTTACATTGAAAGTCTGGACGGATCCGTCCCAGGCTATTTTCACACTTAGCTTTTTTTAGCTAATATAATGCAGACGGATCCGTTCTGAACGGAGCCTCCGTCTGCATTATTATGGGCGGATCCGTTCAGAACGGATCCGCCCGAACGCTAGTGTGAAAGTAGCCTAAGAGTTACATAGACTGGGGAAAAAAAAAAAAAAGGGATTAAATATTTAGGTCAAGTATTTGAAGAAGATAAACTGAAGGACTTTAATACACTCGTTAAGGAGTTTGGGATCCCCCAAAAGGATATGTACAAATACTTCCAGCTTAGGCTCCTTTCACACCTGCATTCAGGTGTCCGCTCGTGAGCTCCGTTTGAAGGGGCTCACAAGCGGCCCTGAACGCAGCCGTCTGGCCCTAATGCATTCTCAGTGGAGGCGGATCCGCTCAGAATGCATCCGTCTGCCAGCGCTCAGCCTCCGCTCCGCTCAGTTCGGGTGTCCGCCTGGCCGTGCGGATCCGTTCCGACTTACAATGTAAGTCAATGGGGACGGATCCGCTTGAAGAGGACACCATATGGCTCAATCTTCAAGCGGATCCGTCCCCCATTGACTTTCAATGTAAAGTCGGAACGGATCCGCTCAGGCTACTTTCAGACTTAGCAAATTTTTCTAAGTTATAATGCAGACGGATCCGTTCTGAACGGAGCCTCCGTCTGCATTAATATGAGCGGATCCGTTCAGAACGGATCCGATCGAACGCTAGTGTGAAAGTAGCCTTAGGAACGCTCTGAGGACAGTGCTACATGTAGATAAATATAGAAAGGAACAATCAGATAGAATAAATAACTTCACTAATGGAGGAGAAAAAAAGAGGAATAACGGCAAAATGATATGGGATATTGATGGAGGGAAAAAAAAAAAAAGAACGGATTACAATACTTGCTAACAAAAAAAATGGGAAAAAGAACTTAAATTTTTCTTTATGGAAGAGAAATGGAAAGATGCTCTCAGAAGTTATGTTCAGGTGTCGGATAGGTGCTCACATAAAATATCACAGTTTTATAGAACACAG
Source organism: Bufo gargarizans (assembly GCF_014858855.1). Taxonomy (NCBI): domain Eukaryota; kingdom Metazoa; phylum Chordata; class Amphibia; order Anura; family Bufonidae; genus Bufo; species Bufo gargarizans. Next base: position 544,693,201 of record NC_058082.1, on the reverse strand, counting down.
ATTACACCAATTTCCTAGGATATTAACCACTTCAGCCCCGCTAGCTGAAACCCCCTTCATGACCAGGCCACTTTTTACACTTCGGCACTACACTCCTTTCACCGTTTATCGCTCGGTCATGCAACTTACCACCCAAATGAATTTTACCTCCTTTTCTTCTCACTAATAGAGCTTTCATTTGGTGGTATTTCATTGCTGCTGACATTTTTACTTTTTTTGTTATTAATCGAAATGTAACGATTTTTTTGCAAAAAAAATGACATTTTTCACTTTCAGCTGTAAGATTTTGCAAAAAAAACAACATCCATATATAAATTATTCGCTAAATTTATAGTTCTACATGTCTTTGATAAAAAAAAAAAATGTTTGGGCAAAAAAAACATGGTTTGGGTAAAAGTTATAGCGTTTACAAACTAAGGTACAAAAATGTGAATTTCCGCTTTTTGAAACAGCTCTGACTTTCTGAGCACCTGTCATGATTCCTGAGGTTCTACAATGCCCAAACAGTAGAAAACCCCCACAAATGACCCCATTTCGGAAAGTAGACACCCTAAGGTATTCGCTGATGGGCATAGTGAGTTCATAGAACTTTTTATTTTTTGTCACAAGTTAGCGGAAAATGATGATTTTTATTAAATTCTTTTTTTTCCTTACAAAGTCTCATATTCCACTAACTTGCGACAAAAAATAAAAAATTCTAGGAACTCGCCGTGCCCCTCACGGTATACCTTGGGGTGTCTTCTTTCCAAAATGGGGTCACTTGTGGGGTAGTTATACTGCCCTGGCAATTTAGGGGCCCAAATGTGTGAGAAGAACTTTGCAATCAAAATGTGTAAAAAATGGCCGGTGAAATCCAAAAGGTGCACTTTGGAATGTGTGCCCCTTTGCCCACCTTGGCTGCAAAAAAGTGTCACACATGTGGTATCGCCGTACTCAGGAGAAGTTGGGGAATGTGTTTTGGGGTGTCATTTTACATATAACCATGCTGGGTGAAATATCTTAGCAAAAGATAACTTTTCCCATTTTTGTATACAAAGTTGGCATTTGACCAAGATATTTTTCTCACCCAGCATGGGTATATGTAAAATGACACCCCAAAACACATTGCCCAACTTCTCCTGAGTACGGCGATACCAGATGTGTGACACTTTTTTGCAGCCTAGATGCGCAAAGCGGCCCAAATTCCTTTTAGGAGGGCATTTTTAGACATTTGGATCCCAGACTTCTTCTCACACTTTCGGGCCCCTAAAAAGCCAGGGCAGTATAAATACCCCACATGTGACCCCACTTTGGAAAGAAGACACCCCAAGGTATTCAATGAGGGGCATGGCGAGTTCATAGTTTTTTTTCTCACAAAGTCTTACTTTCCGCTAACTTCGGACAAAAATTTCAATCTTTCATGGACTCAATATGCCCCTCACGAAATACCTTGGGGTGTCTTCTTTCCGAAATGGGGTCACATGTGGGGTATTTATACTGCCCTGGCTTTTTAGGGGCCCTAAAGCGTGAGAAGAAGTCTGGAATATAAATGTCTAAAAATTTTTACGCATTTGGATTCCGTGAGGGGTATGGCGAGTTCATGTGAGATTTTATTTTTTGACACAAGTTAGTGGAATATGAGACTTTGTAAGAAAAAACAAACAAAAAATATATATATATTTCCGCTAACTTGGGCCAAAAAAATGTCCGAATGGAGCCTTACAGGGGGGGTGATCAATGACAGGGGGGTGATCAATGACATGGGGGTGATCACCCATATAGACTCCCTGATCACCCCCCCGTCATTGATCACCCCCCTGGTAAGGCTCCATTCAGACGTCCGTATGATTTTTACGGATACATGGATCGGCTCCACAAAACACATGCGGACGTCTGAATGGAGCCTTACAGGGCGGGGGGGGGTGATCAATGACAGGGGGTGATCAAGGAGTGTATATGGGTGATCACCCCCCTGTCACTGATCACCCCCCCTGTAAGGCTCCATTCAGACGTCCGTATGATTTTTACGGATCCATGGATCGGATCCGCAAAACACATGCGGACGTCTGAATGGAGCCTTACAGGGGGGTGATCAGGGAGTGTATATGGGGTGATCATGGGTTGGTTCATAAGGGGTTAATAAGTGACGGGGGGGGGGGGTGTAGGGTAGTGTGGTGTTTGGTGCGACTTTACTGACCTACCTGTGTCCTCTGGTGGTCGATCCTAACAAAAGGGACCACCAGACGACCAGGTAGCAGGTATATTAGACGCTGTTATCAAAACAGCGTCTAATATACCTGTTAGGGGTTAAAAAAAAAAAAAACAGATCTCCAGCCTGCCAGCGAGCGATCGCCGCTGGCAGGCTGGAGATCCACTCGCTTACCTTCTGTTCCTGTGTGCGCGCGTTCACAGGAAATGCCGGCCCTCGCGAGATGACGCGTATATGCGTCACTCTGCGCAGGGCTGCCGCCTCCGGACCGCACATCTGCGTTAGGCGGTCCAGAGGCGGTTAAAGAGAATGGGTGTGAGAACTTCAGATAAGTGCTCAAAATGTAGGGGAGAGAAGGCAGATCTTATACACTGTTTTTTGGAGATGCCCCAGACTTTTTAGATATTGGAACGAGATAGAGATGGTACTAGTATTTTTGGATGTTCGGATTTTTGAAGATCCAGGATTTTGTATATTGGGGGCAATCGAACATCTGAAATTAAATAAAGAAGTACGATTGGTTCTGGTTAAAGTATTATTTCAAGCTAGACTCCTTATACTTAGGCCTCATGCACACGACAATATTTTTTCACTGTCCGCAAAACGGAGTCCGTTGGTCCGTGACCGTTTTTTCTTCCTTGATTTTTGGAGGATCCTGCCTGTGCGGAGCCAAACGGATCCGTCCTGAATTACAATGCAAGTCAATGGGGACGGATCCGTTTGACGTTGACACAATATGGTGCAATTGCAAACGGATCCGTCCCCCATTGACTTTCAATGTAAAGTCAGGAGTCCCTTTTATACCATCGGATCGGAGTTTTCTCCAATCCGATGGTATATTTTAACTTGATAATTGGTATAGATTTATAGTGGCTCACCCCTCTAATAGCTAGGGTAGATGCTCTAACTAAGATGTGGTTCACCCTAACCACAGGATAAAATTTAAGAAGTATAGGAATGTTATAGTGAGCACTATATTGATATTTTATAATTGATACTATATTTAATATTTTATAATTTATACTGTCTCACTCCATATTATGTATATTGTGATATAATAAATTGATATAATAAATAAATATTTTATTACAAATTGGACCTGATATATAGCAACAGATATTGAGTGCTCACTATAACATTCCTATATTTTAACTTGAAGCGTCTCCATCACCATGGGAACGCCTCTATGTTAGAATATACCATTGGATTTGAGTTACATCGTGAAAACTCAGATCCGACAGTATATTCTAACAGAGGCGTTCCCATGGTGATGGGGACGCTTCTAGTTAGAATATACTACAAACTGTGTACATGACTGCCCCCTGCTGCCTGGCAGCACCCGATCTCTTACAGGGGGCTGTGATCAGCACAATTAACCCCTCAGGTGCCGCACCTGAAGGGGTTAATTGTGCGTATCATATCCCCCTGTAAGAGATCAGGGGCTGCCAGGCAGCAGGGGGCAGACCCCCATCCCTCCCCAGTTTGAATATCATTGGTGGCCAGTGTGCGGCCTCCCTCCCTCTATTGTATTAATAACATTGGTGGCCAGTGTGCGGCCTCCCTCCCTCTATTGTATTAATAACATTGGTGGCCAGTGTGCGGCCTCCCTCCCTCTATTGTATTAATAACATTGGTGGCCAGTGTGCGGCCTCCCCTCTGCATGCCACGCCCCCCCCCCCCCCCCCCCGATCATTGGTGGCAGCGGAGTTCCGATCGGAGTCCCAGTTTTTAATCACTGGGGCTCCGATCGGTAACCATGGCAACCAGGACGCTACTGCAGTCCTGGTTGCCATGGTTACTTAGCAATAGTAGAAGCATCATACTTACCTGCTGGCTGCTGCGCTGTCTGTGTCCGTCCGGGAGCTCCTCCTACTGGTAAGTGACAGTTCATTTAGCAATGCGCCGCACAGACCTGTCACTTACCAGTAGGAGGAGCTCCCGGCCGGTCACAGACAGCGCAGCAGCCAGCAGGTAAGTATGATGCTTCTACTATTGCTAAGTAGAAAAACTCAGAAAATGCACCATTTGTCATCCGTCTTCGTGATCCGTGTATCCTGTCCGTCAAAAAAATATGACCTGTCCAATTTTTTTGACGGGACAATGGCCACAGTTGCACACAATGGTCGTGTGCATGAGGCCTTGGGAAATGGGTAAAGAAAAGACCCGCCTACAGTGGGACAGTGGCGAGAAGCAGTTGTTAATCTTATTAAAATTCAAAAGGTGACTTCTTAAGAGCCATACTAAAAATTCTGAAGAAATTGACGAGATATGTAAAAAATGAGTTTGAAGGTTTTATTTATTTATTTTTTCATTCCCTAGTCGACCGTTGTGTGCATCCGTGTCCGTTGTTCCGTTTTCCGTGATTTTCTGCGGACCCATTGGGTCAGTTGAAAACTCGTAAAATGCACCGTTGTTCATCCGCGTCCGTGATCCGTGTTTCCTGTCCGTCCAAAAAAATAGGACCCGTCCTATTTTTTTGACGGACAACTGTTTGCGGACCCATTCAAGTCAATGGGTCCGTGAAAAAACACGGATGCACACAAGATTGTCATCCGCGTCCGTGATCCGTAGGCTACTTTCATACAGACGGATCGCTTCGTGAAAACTCAGAGCCGACAGTATATTCTAACACAGAGGCGTTCCCATGGTGATGGGGACGATTCAAGTTAGAATATACTACGAACTGTGTACAAGACTGTCCCCTGCTGCCTGGCAGCACCCGATCTCTTAGGCTAGGTCTACACAACGACATTTGTCGCGCGACAATTTTTATAATGGCAGTCTATGGTGTCGCACTGCAACATGCTGCGACTGGGACGCGACAGTCGCAGAAAATCCATTCAAAATCCATGCATGTTGCAGTGCAACACCATAGACTGCCATTATAAAAAATGTTGCGCGACATTAGTGCAACAAAATGTCGCGCGACAACTGTTGTGCCCTATCTGTCGCACGACATAGACCTAGCCTTAAAGGGGGCTGTGATCCACACAATTAACCCCCCAGGGGCCACACCTGAGGGGTTAATTGTGCGTATCATAGCCCCCTGTAAGAGATCAGGTGCTGCCAGGCAGGAGGGGGCAGACCCCCCTCCCCCCCCTGTATTACATTCATTGGTGGCCAGTGCGGCCCCCCCTCCTAATGAAGAGCCCCCATACACCCATTACAGTCCCAGTTGAGCCCCCATACACCCATTACGGTCCCAGTTGAGCCCCCATACACCCATTACGGTCCCAGTTGAGCCCCCATACACCCATTACGGTCCCAGTTGAGCCCCCATACACCCATTACGGTCCCAGTTGAGCCCCCATACACCCATTACGGTCCCAGTTGAGCCCCCATACACCCATTACGGTCCCAGTTGTGCCCCCATACACCCATTACGGCAGGGCTGTGGAGTCGGAGTCAATTTTGGGTACCAGGAGTCGGAGTCGGCAAAAAATTAACCGACTCCTACTAAATTTAAATTGGAATAAAAAAAAAAAGCAAGTTTAAATGTCCGAATTCATAAACAGTTATAATTAATGACTTCTCTACTGTAAGAATAAAGGCCAATGCATGCAGTGCGTCACGTAACCGCAAAACAAACGCGTTCAGTGATGTGAAGAAGCATGCTTTTCATATGCTTCACTATATGGCACGCAATGCACAGTTAGGAGTGGCAATACATATACTTTCCATTGTGTTGTGCTCTGATGTTACAGGGAACACAATGCCCATGGTTTACCGAGCCTCTCACTGATAAGGGATTAAGTAAATATGTGTTTTGCAGGACTAGAGACACTTGTATAAGTGAAGGGAATGGAGGGTCAATAGTTCAAGACTGAAGCTGTAAACCATTGGAAAAACTGCTGTCATTCAGCTAAGGCTATAAAACGTGTAAACTCAGAATGTTATCTTAAACTTTAAACATGACTATGGGATTCTTCTAGGGAAATAATGTTTTAAAATAAATGTCCCTTCTTGGATCCTCCCACTGCCCGATCTACAGCAGACGATCAGCACACAAAGGAGAAGGCAGCAGCTTCTGCCCAACTACCTCTCTGTGCTAGAAGAGCTTAGAAGAACTTCTTTCTTTCCTTCAAGGAATGTATAAAATACATTCGCATATTAAATACAGAGGAGTCGGGGAGTCGGAGTCAGAAGTACAAAAAACTGAGGAGTCGGAGCATTTATCTACCGACTCCACAGCCCTGCATTACGGTCCCAGTTGTGCCCCCATACACCCATTACAGTCCCAGTTGTGCCCCCATACACCCATTACGGTCCCAGTTGTGCCCCCATACACCCATTACGGTCCCAGTTGTGCCCCCATACACCCATTACGGTCCCAGTTGTGCCCCCATACACCCATTACGGTCCCAGTTGTGCCCCCATACACCCATTACGGTCCCAGTTGTGCCCCCATACACCCATTACGGTCCCAGTTGTGCCCCCATACACCCATTACGGTCCCAGTTGTGCCCCCATACACCCATTACGGTCCCAGTTGTGCCCCCATACATATACGATGGCCCCAGTCGAGAGTTCCGATCGGAGTTCCAGTTTAATCTCTGGGGTTCCGATCGGTAACCATGGCAACCACGACGCTACTGCAGTCCTGGCTGCCATGGTTACTTAGCAATTTTAGAAGCATTATACTTACCTGCGCTGTCTGTGACCGGCCAGGCACTCCTCCTACTGGTAAGTGACAGGTCTGTGCTATAAGTAATGCGCCACACAGACCTGTCACTTACCAGTAGGAGGAGCGCCCGGCCGGTCACAGACAGCGCAGGTAAGTATAATGCTTCTAAACTTGCTAAGTAACCATGGCAGCCAGGACTGCAGTAGCATCGTGGTTGCCATGGTTACCGATCGGAACCCCAGCGATTAAACTGGGACTCCGATCGGAACTCTCCGCTGTCACCAACTGGGGCCATAATATATCTATAGGGGCTCAACTGGGGCCATCGTATATGTATGGGGGCACAACTGGGACCGTAATATAAAGATGGGGGCACAACTGGGGCCAAAGTATATGGGGGGGGAATTTTTAATTAGGAGGGGGGGGAGCCGCACTGGCCACCAACGAATTTAAAACTGGGGGGGGAGGGGGGGGGGGGTGGGTCGGGCCCCTCCTGCCTGGCAGCACCTGATCTCTTACAGGGGGCTATGATACGCACAATTAACCCCTCAGGTGCGGCACCTGAGGTGTTAATTGTGCGGATCACAGCCCCCTGTAAGAGATCGGGTGCTGCCAGGCAGCAGGGGGCAGTCATGTACACAGTTCTTAGTATATTCTAACTTGAAGCGTCCCCATCACTATGGGAACGCCTCTGTGTTAGAATATACTGTCGGATCTGAGTTTTGGGGACGCTTCAAGTTAAAATATACCCTGACTTTGAAAGTCAATGGGGGACGGATCCGTTTGCAATTGCACCATATTGTGTCAACGTGAAACGGATCCGTCCCCATTGACTTGCATTGTAAGTCAGGACGGAACCGTTTGGCTCCGCACGGCCAGGCGGACACCAAAACAACTTTTTTTTTAACTTTCCGTCATGTATGGTGAGCCTTCAAAAATCACGGAAGACACACGGAAAAAGAAACGGACACGGATCACGGAACAACGGAACCCCGTTTTGCGGACCATGAAAAAAAACTGTTGTGTGCATGAGGCCTCTCTCCAAGGGGTGGTGGGTGAGCATTTGGGCGATAAGGAATAATGACAATATTATAGCTGTAATATGGATTTTATATGGCAAGATTGATGTGATTGGTGTATACGTTGTTAAAAAGAAAGGAATAAAAATTTTTAAAAATTAATTAAAAAAATTAGGCATGGAAGGGTTAAAAAAAAAAAAAAAAAGTCAACTTACCTGCTCCATAGCTGCCGGTCTCTGTTCTATCTTCAGGACCTGCCAAAAGACCTGTGGTGACGTCAGTGTGCTCATCACATGGTCCAATCACATGGTTCATCACCACGGTGAGGGACCATGTGATGTGACGTCACCACAGGCCCTTAGCTGGCAGCTGAACATTACAGAAGACAGACCCGCAACTATGCAACCAAGTGGACTCGGGGAGTTTTTTTTTTTTTTTTTTAACCTCTCCATCACTATTTTACTTTGCATTCTGTAGTCAGAATGCCATTATTTTCCCTTATAACCATGTTATAAGGGAAAATAATACAGATCAGGTCCCCAGCCCGATCGTTTCCTAGCAACCGTGCCTGAAAATTGCACCGCATCCACACTTGCTTGCGGATGCTTGCAATTTTCATGCGGCCCCATTAGCTTCTATGGGGCCTGCGTTGCGTGAAAAACGCACAATATAGAGCATGCTGCGATTTTCACTCAACGCACAAGTGATGCGTAAAAATCATCGCTCATCTGCACAGCCCCATAGAAATGAATGGGTCCGGATTCAGTGCGGGTGCAATGTGTTCACATCACGCATTGCACCCGCGCGGAATACTCGCCCGTGTGAAAGGGGCTTTTAAGTTTTCCATAAGAATTAACCCTTATAACCCCGGGCCAGTTTTCACCTTCCTGCCAAGGCCATTATTTGCAAATTTGACACGTGTCACTTTATGTAGAAATAACTTTAACACTTTTACTTATCCAGGCCGTTCTGAGATTGTTTTTTCGTCACATATTGTACTTCACGACACTGGTAAAATGGAGTCAAAAAATTTCATTTATAAAAAAAAATTTTTCATAAAATTACTAAAAATGTGCAAATTTTAATTTTTTGATTTTTATAATAGATAGTAATAACTCCAAAAATAATTATTACTTTACATTCCCCATATGTCTACTTCATGTTTGAATCATTTTGTGAATGCCATTTTATTTTTGGGGGACGTTAGAAAACCCACTTTTTAAAAGGAGCAGTTCAGGTCTGAAGTCACTTTGTGAGGTTTACATAATAGAAACCACCCAAAAATGACCCCATTTTAGAAACTACACCCCTCAAGGTATTTGTGAGTAATATGGAGTAGGATTTCATTCCTGCCATATGCTCCAGGGGGGGGCACAGAAAATCAAGCTCCACAGGGGGCCCTGCTTCAAAGCGCAGCTGAGACAGCAGAGGTCAGAGAACTCTGCAGGAGATCCTGGCCAAGCAGCAGGCCACTTGCATACAATGTCACACCTCCATTCAGACAGCACGTATCCTGCAGGGGGTCTATGCCATTCCCCAGTTCAATCCAATCTAGCAGACAGTATGGAAACAGCGATTTATAAGGAATTATGAATCGTCCGTCCATCTCAGACATAATTCGGTGATCTTTTTGCGTGTCTTTCTCTGCAGAAGGGTCACATTGTGTAATGTGTTTAGGGGAACACCCCATATGTGGTCATAAGGGCACACGGCAGGGCGCAGAAGGATAGGAACGCCATATGGTTTTTGGAAGGCAGATTTCACTTGGATAATTTTACGTTGCCATGTCACATTTGAAGACCCCTTGATGCACCCCTAGAGTAGAAACTCCCCCAAAAAATACCCTATTTTGGAAACTACGGGATAAGGTTGCAGTTTTGGGCACATATGATTGATTGTTGGTTGCTCTATATTACACTTTTTGTGAGGCAAGGTAACAAGAAAAATAGCTGTTTTGGCACCGTTTTTATTTTCTGTTATTTACAATGTTCACCTGACAGATTAGATCCTGTGGTATTTTTAGAGAGCAGGTTGTTACAGACGCGACAATACCAGATAGGACTCCTTTCTTTGGTTGTTTGTTTCAGTTATACATAATAAAGCATTTTTGAAAAAAAAAAATTTTTAGTGTCTCCTTATTCTGAAAACCATAGTTTTTTTTTGGGCTCATTTTTTTGGTATGAGATGATGGTTTGAGTGGTACTATTTTAGGGTGCTTCTGACTTTTTAAAATCGCTTGGTATTACACTTTTTGTGATGTAAGGTGACATAAAATGGCTTTTTTGACACTTTTTTTTACAGCATTCACATGAGGGGTCAGGTCATGTGATATTTATATATAGCAGGTTCTTACGGATGCGGCGATACCCTAATATGTCTACTGTTTTTAAATTAAGTTTTACACAAGAACAGCATTTTTTTTTAAACAAAAAAACATGTTTTAGTGTCATCCATAGTCTGAGAGCCATGTTTTTTTTTTTTTAACGATTGTCTTAGGTAGGAGCTCATTTTTTGCGGGATGAGGTGACGGTTAGATTGGTACTATTTTGGGGGGCATATACCTTTTTGATCGCTTGGTGTTGCACTTTTATTGATGTAAGGTGACCCAAAAATTATAATTTTTTTAGCACAGTTTTTATTGACGGTATTCACCTGAGGGGTTAGATCAGCTTATATTTTTAGGAAGGAGTCACTGCCAACTCCGAAACGCGTCTGGTGTACACAAGTCTCGAGTAAAGAAAGAAACCTGCAGCATAGAATCTGCGCAACATCTCTGAATCCTTGGAAGCGCTTCTCTACAGCCGACAGGAAGAAACGCAAGTCCTGCTGTGTCCAGATCGACAGGACACTAACCCTGGGTTCAGACCTGAGCGTTCTGAAAGGGGCGCTCTGTATGCGCGACTGTACCGGCGTCTACAATCGCGCATACAGAGACAAGCGAACGCACATTGTCGCGCGCTTCCCGAATATCTATGTACGGGAACGCGCGACAAAACGCCCCAAAAAAGCTCACAAACTTGTTTGAGCGTCGGGCGTTTTACAGCGCGTAGGAACGCGCTGTAAAACGCCCAGGAGAGAACCATTCCCATAGGGAAGCATTGGTTTCTCCTTGTTGAGCGTTTTACAGCGCGTAGGAACGCGCTGTAAAACGCTCAGGTCTGAACTTAGGGTAAGTAACGCCGAAGATTCGAGTGCGTCTTAATTACCTTAGACCCCGGCGTCTAAACGGACAGTTTTCTTCCCTGCTGCGGTACCCTGCTCAATCATACAGAAGAGCGGACCGGAATTGAGACCACCTATGCTACAACACGTGGGACGCCACGCTTAGCACGAGTGACCGGTCACTCCACCGCTCCAGAACAGTGAGTAGTGTGTTCACACCCAGTGAGATTTAACAGCACACTATCCGGTATATGCTGTGAAGATAACCAACCAAGAGAACGAGACTGTATACATATTCGTAAACTACCAGTCATACTATTTACCTACTCATTATCAGCAGAGACATTGCGCGCCAAACCCTGCACACTAAACCCTGCGCACCAAACCGTATTGGCTGCAGCTCCATGTGACTTTTAGATGCAGGTGTGCCCCTCCTAATCAGTCAATTTATACACCTTAGAAGACTGGGGGTATCTTTTAGGGGGAGCGCCAATTCCATACTATTTGGAGGGTGAGACAATCCAACTTTTTTATTTATATTTTTATAGAGATGGATTTTTTTTGTGTGGGGCTGATCAGCCTGGTCCCCATAACAACTGCCTGGTCCGCCGCTATGGGCGTACACCAGTGGGTCATGTAATTAGGCTACTTTCACACTGGCGTTTCTGAGATCCGTTTCAGGGCTCACACAAGCGGTCCGAAACGGATCAGTTCAGCCCCAATGCATTCTGAATGGATAAGGATCCGTTTGGCTGCGATTGGTCTCCGTTCCGCTTTTGAGGCGAACACGAAAACGCAGCATGCTGACAATGTAAGTCAATGGGCACGGATCAGTTTTCACTGACACAATATGGTGCAATCGAAAACGGATCCGTCCCCCGTTGACTTTCAATGTAAGTCAGGACGGATCTGTTTTGACTTAGACTTAATTTTGAATGAATAATGCAAACAGATCCGTTCTGAGCGGATACAAGCGTGTGCGTCATCGGTGCGGATCCGTCAGGTGAGGCACCGAACGCCAGTGTGAGAGTAGCCTAAGTCTAAGGTACATAAATGTACAAGAAACAACCGTCTGTCGGATGAGAGACACTTCTGTATCACCTCAGTACTTACAGGAAAGTCCTAACAGGAAGGAATCTGAGGGGGGATCGGGTCCCTGCGTCACCAGGTGGTATCTGCCGGACAGCGCGAGCCTGCTGTACTACTGCGCATGTCCTGAGAGGGGATCCGGTCCCTGCCGCTCAGTGTCCTATTAGAAATAGTAATAAGGCAATGACTGATCCCCCTTCATATGTCTATGGGGGTCTGAAGTCTGTGGGAGGCCGCTGTGAGCAGGTCTGTGTATATATATATACCACTGACTCCCTGTCTCCCGGCTACATCACACGTTCCCCAGCCGTCAGCGCACTAGTGTGTCCCCCTCCCCCGCAGCATATGAGGGGCCACATAACGGTCACACAGACTGCGAGCGACTCCAACCGTCTGTCAGATGAGAGACACTTCTGTATCACCTCAGTACTTACAGGAAAGTCCTAACAGGAAGGAATCTGAGGGGGGATCGGGTCCCTGCGTCACCAGGTGGTATCTGCCGGACAGCGCGAGCCTGCTGTACTACTGCGCATGTCCTGAAGGAGGTGCTTTACTAGAATGTATGGGCAAACGGGAGGTGGTTCACTAGAATGTATGGGCTAACGGGAGGTGGTTTACTAGAATGTATGGGCTAACGGGAGGTGGTTCACTAGAATGTATGGGCTAACGGGAGGAGGTTTACTAGAATGTATGGGCTAACGGGAGGTGGTTCACTAGAATGTATGGGCAAACGGGAGGAGGTTTACTAGAATGTATGGGCAAACGGGAGGAGCAGGGCCGGCGCCACCAGTAAGGCGAACTAGGCAGTCGCCATTTAGCACGGGGCGCCCGCCCGTTGCGGCTTAAAAAACAAAACAAAAAACGTTGGTTACTTATAATATATAGGTTCGGCCGGCGGCGCCCCTCATGCTGAGGCTGAACGCTTTGTCAGGGTCCAGCAGTCCCCAGGCAGGCACCAACTACCCCCCCAGCGACATTGGTGAACTACTACCTACCGTGTGTTTGTCTCCAGGACCAGTCCCCAGAGCCAGACTGCAGCCAGAGACCAGCTCATCTTATTGTCCTGGTGGTAAGTAGTCAGTAGACAATGCAATATGTTTATTATTTACTGTATTTTTTGCCTTATAAGATGCACCCCCCCCCCCCCCAAAGTGTAGGGAAAATGGCCGCGCGTCTTATAAAGCGGATTGTGGATACTTCGCTGGCCGCTATGCTCCACAGCGCGGCCAGCGAAGTATCAGTGTGGAGGGAGGAGGCGGGACACTCATGGTGGGGCCCGGTGCAGTGACTCTACTCTAATACACCGGGCCCCGCAGCTGTTAAGTGCATTCAATCCGAATGGGTTCACAATTACTGTACTTACTGTAGTACCTTATGTATAGCATTAAGACGCGCAGACCGGCAGCTCCCTCCTCATGCGCCGCCTGCCCGTCTGCCTGTTCATTCATAAAGTGAGATAGGCAGGCGGCGCATGAGGAGGGAGCTGCCGGTCTGCGCGTCTTAATGCTATACATAAGGTACTACAGTAAGTACAGTAATTGTGAACCCATTCGGATTGAATGCACTTAACAGCTGCACCGGGCCCCACCATGAGTGTCCCCACCTCCTCCTCTCTCCACACTGATGCATCTGATGGGGGATCTGTAGATGACACTTATGGGGATCTGTGGATGAAATACGTGTCATCCACAGATCCCCCCCCCCCATACCAGTGCGTCATCCACAGATCCCCCCCCCCCCATACCAGTGCGTCATCCACAGATCCCCCCCCCCATACCAGTGCGTCATCCACAGACCCCCCCCATACCAGTGCGTCATCCACAGATCCCCCCATACCAGTGCGTCATCCACAGATCCCCCCCCATACCAGTGCGTCATCCACAGATCCCCCCCCATACCAGTGCGTCATCCACAGATCCCCCCCCATACCAGTGCGTCATCCACAGATCCCCCCCCATACCAGTGCGTCATCCACAGATCCCCCCCCATACCAGTGCGTCATCCACAGATCCCCCCCCATACCAGTGCGTCATCCACAGATCCCCCCCATACCAGTGCGTCATCCACAGATCCCCCCCATACCAGTGCGTCATCCACAGATCCCCCCCATACCAGTGCGTCATCCACAGATCCCCCCCCATACCAGTGCGTCATCCACAGATCCCCCCCCATACCAGTGCGTCATCCACAGATCCCCCCCCATACCAGTGCGTCATCCACAGATCCCCCCCCATACCAGTGCGTCATCCACAGATCCCCCCCCATACCAGTGCGTCATCCACAGATCCCCCCCCCATACCAGTGCGTCATCCACAGATCCCCCCCCATACCAGTGCGTCATCCACAGATCCCCCCCCATACCAGTGCGTCATCCACAGATCCCCCCCCATACCAGTGCGTCATCCACAGATCCCCCCCCATACCAGTGCGTCATCCACAGATCCCCCCCCATACCAGTGCGTCATCCACAGATCCCCCCCCATACCAGTGCGTCATCCACAGATCCCCCCCCCATACCAGTGCGTCATCCACAGATCCCCCCCCCATACCAGTGCGTCATCCACAGATCCCCCCCCATACCAGTGCGTCATCCACAGATCCCCCCCCCATACCAGTGCGTCATCCACAGATCCCCCCCCCATACCAGTGCGTCATCCACAGATCCCCCCCCATACCAGTGCGTCATCCACAGATCCCCCCCCATACCAGTGCGTCATCCACAGATCCCCCCCCCCATACCAGTGCGTCATCCACAGATCCCCCCCCCATACCAGTGCGTCATCCACAGGTCCCCCCCCCATACCAGTGCGTCATCCACAGATCCCCCCCCATACCAGTGCGTCATCCACAGATCCCCCCCCCCATACCAGTGCGTCATCCACAGATCCCCCCCCATACCAGTGCGTCATCCACAGATCCCCCTCCATACCAGTGCGTCATCCACAGATCCCCCCCCCATACCAGTGCGTCATCCACAGATCCCCCCCCCATACCAGTGCGTCATCCACAGATCCCCCCCCCCATACCAGTGCGTCATCCACAGATCCCCCCCCCATACCAGTGCGTCATCCACAGACCCCCCCCCCATACCAGTGCGTCATCCACAGATCCCCCCCCCATACCAGTGCGTCATCCACAGACCCCCCCCCCCATACCAGTGCGTCATCCACAGATCCCCCCCCCATACCAGTGCGTCATCCACAGATCCCCCCCCCCCATACCAGTGCGTCATCCACAGATCCCCCCCCCCATACCAGTGCGTCATCCACAGATCCCCCCCCATACCAGTGCGTCATCCACAGATCCCCCCCCCCCATACCAGTGCGTCATCACAGATCCCCCCCCCATACCAGTGCGTCATCCACAGATCCCCCCTCCCCATACCAGTGCGTCATCCACAGATCCCCCCCCCCCATACCAGTGCGTCATCCACAGATCCCCCCCCCTATACCAGTGCGTCATCCACAGATCCCCCCCCCCATACCAGTGCGTCATCCACAGACCCCCCCCATACCAGTGCGTCCATCCACAGATCCCCCCCCCATACCAGTGCGTCATCCACAGATCCCCCCCCCCATACCAGTGCGTCATCCACAGATCCCCCCCCCCCAATACCAGTGCGTCATCCACAGATCCCCCCCCCCCCCATACCAGTGCGTCATCCACAGATCCCCCCCCCCCATACCAGTGCGTCATCCACAGATCCCCCCCCCCCCCATACCAGTGCGTCATCCACAGATCCCCCCCCCCTAGAATGTATGGGCTGACGGGAGGTGGTTCGCTAGAATGTATGGGCTGACGGGAGGTGGTTCGGTGTCCGGATGAGTAGAGAAGGGTCAGTCCCCGGACATAGAGCTCCACTAATGTGCACTGAGATAAGACGTTAGGGGACCGGACAGCGGGTCTGTTACTGAGAGATACAGATTACCTGCACCCAGTGTTACCGCCTCTCCCAGCAAAAAAATAATGTTGTGACTTATCACAGTGTGTTAAGTTGCTATCATACTGTGGATCCCAAAAATATTAATGCCCCCCAGAAAGAGTAATGGGCCCATTAGTGCTTCCCAGTAAGAATAATGCCCCCATTAGTGCCCCCAGTAAGAATAATGCCCCCCATTAGTGCCCCCAGTAAGAATAATGCCCCCCATTAGTGCCCCCAGTAAGAATAATGCCCCCCATTACTGCCCCCTTCTCTGCTTTTGCAAAAAAATAAACTCCATTTGCTTGCGCTGTGGTGAACACTCGCTGCTGACTGGAAGCTCAGGACAGGACCTGCCTCCAGCGTGATGACGTCTCACAGGTCCTGTCCTCCCGTCAGCAGCGCGAGCAAATGGAGGAGGGGATAAGGGCTGTACTGATGAGCGCTCCGCAATGGAAGCCTCATTAGTAACAGGAAAATACTGGCAATGTTCGAAAAAATTACTAGCACGGCCACTAAAACACCGGCCGGGTGGCAACTCTACCTGTACTGTGTTGATAAAAAAAACACCTATAATGTCTTTTATTAAATTCATAGCGGGAGATTTATCAAAACTGGTGTAAAGTAGACCTGGCTTAGTGACTCATAGCAACTAGGGTTGAGCGAACCCGAACTGTAAATTTTTGGAACCCGGACCCGAACATTTCAGTAAAAGTTTTGGTTCGGTTTTCGGCGCTTTCTTGGCGCTTTTTGAAAGGCTGCAGAGCAGCCAATCAACAAGCGTTTAACTCTGTGCCCTTAGAAGCCATCACAGCCGTGCCTACTAATGGCATGGCTGTGATTGGCCGGTGCAGCATGTGACCCAGCCTCTATATAAGCTGGAGTCACATAGCGCCGCACATCACTCTGCTCTGATCAGTGTAGGGAGAGGCTGCAGCTGCTGCTGTTAGGGCGAGATTAGGAAAGAATCTTTGTTCAAAACGTAAATCTAACTCAGCGGACTACATACAATTAGTTGTGTGGGTGCAGGGCACAATCTTTTTACCCTGCCCTGAGCCCAGTGACCCCAAAAAAACTTTTATCCGTCTGTTAGTTAGGTGGGTGACGGCAGCGGCCATTTTATGCGAGCTCAGTGCATCTGTGCTTTTGTGACATTCAAATCCAAGCTTGAAATATTTTACTAATAATCTGGTTGTAAAAATCACCCTTTATTGGCAATATACAACATCTGGTGCATTTGCAGGATTAGTCACTGTGCAATTTAAGCTGGAAATACAGCTATAATTTTCTGGGTTTGTTAAAACACCCTTTTTGTGCAAAATACACTATTTTACATCCCTAGCTGCATCTGTACATGTGACATTCAAACGTTATATGCAGCTTTCATATTCTGTTAGTAAAAAAAATAAAATAAAAAATTTTTGGGCAATATACAACATCTAGATTAGGCCTCATGCACACGACCGTTGTTGTGTTCCGTTCCGCAAAATGGGGTTCCATGATCCGTTTCTGTTTTTCCGTGCGTCTTCCTTTATTTTTGGAGGATCACCAGACATGAAGGAAAGTAAAAAAAAGTGTAAGTCAAGTTTGCCATGCAAATGATAGGGAAAAAAATGGCCTCGGGCGCCGATGACAATCTTGTGTGCCTCCGCGTTTTTTCACGGACACATTGACTTGAATGGGTTCGCGAACCGTTTTCCGTGAAAAAAATAGGACAGGTTATATTTTTTTAACGGACTGAAATCACGGACGCGGATGACAAACGGTGCATTGGCCGAGTTTTCAACGGACCCATTGAAAGTCAATGGCTCCACAGAAAATCACGAAAAATGGAATAATGGACACGGAATGAAACAACGGTCGTGTGCATGAGGCCTTAGTCAGTGTGCAATTTTAGCTAGAAATACAGCCATAATTTTCTGGGTTTTTAAAAACACACTTTTTTGCCAAAATACACAATTTTACAGCCCTTGCAGCATCAGCACGTGTGAAATTACAGAGTTATATACTGCTGTCATATTCAGTTATTAAACAAACACCCATTTTGGGCACAAATCTTTAATCGCAGCCTAGTCTGGATCAGGCCGTGTGAGATACACCCTTTACATACTGTCGTTCTATTCTGCTATTAATTAAACACCCATTTAGGGCAAGATCCTAAATATGAGGAGAGCGTCAAATAAGGGACGTGGCCCAGGTCGTGGAGCTGCTGGTGAAGCTCCTGTTGCAGGGAGAGGACGTGGTCGATCTGTGCCAGCTACACGCACAAGTGAAACGCCTTCCTCAGGTGCGAGTAGGCGACAGAACCTGCAGCGGTATTTGGTCGGGCCTAATGCGGCTCTACAAGTACAGGCGATTGTAGATTGGGTTGCTGACAGTGGATCCAGTTCCTTCACATTGTCTCCCACCCAGTCTCCTGCTGAAAGAGCACAGTTGGCACCTGCAGCCCAAGGCAATCAGTCTTTCACCTCACCCCCTTGCAAATCAGCCAAGCAGTCTGAGCCCCAAGTCATGCAGCAGTCTCTTCTGCTTTTTGATGACTCTGTTAGCAGGGTTTCCCAGGGCCATCCACCTATCACTGCCCCAGAAGTGGAAGAGATTGAGTGCACCGCTTTCGAAAGTGTGCAGACCAACAAGGAGGGCAGGGGTGAAGACTGGATGGAAGATGATGTGGAGGACGATTAGGTCCTCGACCCCACATGGAATCAAGGTCATGCGAGTGACCTATGTAGTTTGGAGGAAGAGGCGGTGGTCGCACAGAGCCACCAGCACAGCAGAAGAGGGAGCGACCGTCCCCTAGACAGTACGCCTGCTACTGCCCACTGCAGCAAGGGACCGAGCACACCAAAGCCAGCTCCAAGGAGTTCCCTGGCATGGCAGTTCTTCAGACAATGTGTTGACGACAAGACACGAGGGGTTTGCACGCTGTGCAATCAGAGCCTGAAGTGAATAAACGTTCTCAACCTGAGCACAACCTGCATGACCAGGCATTTAAGTGCAAAGCACGAGCTGCAGTGGAGTAGACACCTCAAAAACCAAGAAAGGTCTTTGGCTCCTCCTGCTTCCTCTTCTGCTGCAGTCTTGGCCTCTTCATCCACCTCTGGAGTGACAGTGCCACCTGCCACCCCGCAAACAGAGGATCTGTCAGCAACACCAACACCTGGGTCACCAAGCATCTCCACAATTCCCACGTAAGCGTTCAGCTCTCCATTTCCCAAACACTGGAGAGGAAGTACCCCCCTACCCACCCGCGATCCCTAGCCCTGAATGCCAGCATTTCTAAATGACTGGCCTTTGAAATGCTGTCATTCTGTTTGGTGGAGACTGATAGTTTAAAAGGCCTTATGGCGGTGGCCGTTCCACAGTACATCATGCCCAGCTGCCACTACTTTTCCAGGCGAGCCATCCCTTCCCTGCACAACCAAGTAGGGGACAAAATCAGGTGTGCACTGCACAATGCCATCTGTGGCAAGGTGCACCTGACTACGGATACGTGGACCAGTAAGCACGGTCAGGGCCATTATATCTCCATAACAGAACACTGGGTAAATGCAGTGGCGGCTGGGCCTGAGGCGGATAGTAGTTTGGCGCATGTCCTTTTACCACTGAGGATTGCAGGGTGCTTCAGTTTGCCTCCTGTTGCTTCCTCCTCCTTCTCTGATTCCTCATCCGGTCAGCGTAACACCTTCACCACCAACTTCAGCACAGTCAGGGGTAAACGACAGAAGGGAGTTTAAAAACTTATCTGTTTGGGGGACAAATCCCACACCCCGCAGGAGCTGTGGACGGGCATGGAACAACAGACCGATGAGTGGTTGGTGCCAGTGAGCATCAAGCCTGGCCTGGTGGTGTTCGATAATGGGCAAAATTTTGTAGCAGCTCTGGGACTAGCCGGTTTGACGCGCATCCCTTGCCTAGCGCATGTGCTGAATTTGGTGGTGCAGAGATTTTTTTTTTAAATTACCCCGATATGTCAGAGCTGCTGCATAAAGTGCGGGCCGTCTGTGCGCACTTTCGGCGTTCTCGCCCTGTTGCTACTCGCCTGTCAACGCTGCAGCGTAACTTCGGCCTTCCCGCTCACCGTCTCATATGTGACGTGCCCACCAGGTGGAACTCCACCTTGCACATGCTGGACAGACTGTGCGAGCAGCAGCAGGCCATAGTGGAATTTCAGCTGCAGCACGCACGGGTGAGTCTCTCTGCAGAACAGCACCACCAATGACTGGGCCTCCATGCGAGACCTGTGTTCCTTGTTGTGCTGTTTCGAGTACTCCACCAACATGGCCAGTGCTGAAATTGGGTTTTGGAATTTTTTCTAATAAATTTTAATATTTGCTTCTAAACCTCTAAGATTTGTAATGTCAAGAAAAAATTAAATGTCATTTTAAAACTGATCCAAACATGAAGTTAAAAATGTACAATTACTTACCGTGGTGAAGAGTTCTTCCTCATTATCTTGAAAGTTTCTGCCAACGAATTTAATCACTTATGTAGCATAGCAGTGAGTGCGTGCGCAATCGAAAAGAATATCACGAAAATCATGAAATCCTGAATATTTGACAAATATTTGCCTAAATATTTGTGATATATCGCAAATTCGAATATTGCCCCTGTCGCTCATCACTATTCCAGAAGCGGACACCTTTATATGTATAGAACGTATATAAAATCCCTAATAAATTATAACCCACAAACTTTAGTGTCCATATTTACCGTCGGCTTATTCTATAAAGACACCGCAGGTCATCATGATGACCGGGCTCTCGACGGCCTTAATGCCGGTTTCACCAAGAGAGCTCAGTATACGACTCGCTCTAAAAGTATTGAAATAATGGGCCCCATTTATGCCGATATATTTAATCAGCTGAAGTTAATACTGAACGGCCTAGATCTAAAAATAAAGTTGACCAGAAACAAAGACACCTTCTGACTTATGTCTGCCGAGACGACCCATTTTAAAGTCCAAATATAGCACGCGTCGCTGTTTGTCAAAAGAATTCAAGTATCGCCTGCTGAGAGAATCGGACACAGTCGCGCTCTGTTAAAAGCTAATGCAAAGTACTCGGTCGATCGCGCGTCGCTTAAAGTGTATAGTGTTCCCGCAGGTACGCTCATATCTAACCACGAGAATCTTTTTCTGGGAAACATCCCGAAAACAGTGATACTAGCGTTTGTGGACAACAAATAATTTTCCCTGAATTACCAAAGAAATCCTTTTGTGTTTCAATCACTATAATAGGAATTACGCCGCCTTATATTTGGACGGACAGCAGATTCACACAAAACCGTTTCAGCCTAACTTTTTAAGAAGACTTGGCCTTGAATATACAGTACAGACCAAAAGTTTGGACACCCCTTCTCATTCAAAGAGTTTTCTTTATTTTCAGGACTATGAAAATTGTAGATTCACACTGAAGGCATCAAAACTATGAATTAACACATGTGGAATTATATACATAACAAAAAAGTGTGAAACAACTGAAAATATGTCATATTCTAGGTTCTTCAAAGTAGACACCTTTTGCTTTGATTACTGCTTTGCACACTCTTGGCATTCTCTTGTTGAGCTTCAAGAGGTAGTCACCTGAAATGGTCTTCACTTCACAGGTGTGCCCTGTCAGGTTTAATAAGTGGGATTTCTTGCCTTATAAATGGGGTTGGGACCATCAGTTGCGTTGTGGAGAAGTCAGGTGGATACACAGCTGATAGTCCTACTGAATAGACTGTTAGCTGCTTTTTTCTTGCCATAATACAAATTCTAAGTAAAGAAAAACGAGTGGCCATCATTACTTTAAGAAATAAAGGTCAATCAGTCCGAAAAATTGGGAAAACTTTGAAAGTATCCCCAAGTGCAGTCACAAAAACCATCAAGCGCTACAAAGAAACTGGCTCACATGCGGACCGCCCCAGGAAAGGAAGACAAAGAGTCACCTCTGCTGCGGAGGATAAGTTCATCCGAGTCACCAGCCTCAGAAATCGCAGGTTAACAGCAGCTCAGATTAGAGATCAGGTCAATGCCACACACAGTTCTAGCACCAGACACATCTCTAGAACAACTGTTAAGAGGAGACTGTGTGAATCAGGCCTTCATGGTAGAATATCTGCTAGGAAACCACTGCTAAGGACAGGCTGCTTGTTTGGGCTAAAGAACACAAGGAATGTACATTAGACCAGTGGAAATCTGTGCTTTGGTCTGATGAGTCCAAATTTGAGATCTTTGGTTCCAACCACTGTGTCTTTGTGTGACGCAGAAAAGCTGAACGGGTGGATTCTACATGCCTGGTTCCCACCGTGAAGCATGGAGGAGGAGGTGTGATGGTGTGGGGGTGCTTTGCTGGTGACACTGTTGGGGATTTATTCAAAATTGAAGGCATACGGAACCAGCATGGCTACCACAGCATCTTGCAGCGGCATGCTATTCCATCTGGTTTGCATTTAGTTGGACCATCATTTATTTTTCAACAGGACAATGACCCCAAACGCACCTCCAGGCTGTGTAAGGGCTATTTGACCATTAAGGAGAGTAATGGGGCGCTGTGCCAGATGACCTGGCCTCCACAGTCACCGGACCTGAACCCAATCGAGATGGTCTGGGGTGAGCTAGACCGCAGAGTGAAGGCAAAAGGGCCAACAAGTGCTAAGCATCTCTGGGAACTCCGTCAAGACTGTTGGAAGACCATTTCAGGTGTCTACCTCTTGAAGCTCATCAAGAGAATGCCAAGAGTGTGCAAAGCAGTAATCAAAGCAAAAGGTGGCTACTTTGAAGAACCTAGAATATGACATATATTTTCAGTTGTTTCACACTTTTTTGTTATGTATATAATTCCACATGTGTTAATTCATAGTTTTGATGCCTTCAGTGTGAATCTACAATTTTCATAGTCATGAAAACAAAAAGAAAACTCTTTGAATGAGAAGGTGTGTCCAAACTTTTGGTCTGTACTATATGTCGCTCGTACACATTTTGCGGAACACTTTATCTGTGGATTGGTCAGAATTTTTGAACGGCTACACTTTGTTCGCATTTGATTTATCGCCAGATCAAGAACCCAGCGGACATTTCTCCCTAGTAAAAACTGGAAATCGCAGAGCTGAAATTTGATTTGCGAAGCCAGTGGTGAACACTATTAACATAATTGTGTATTCAGTTCATGAAAATATTATTAAAATAAACAATAGACAGGAGTTTTTATATGATTTTCAATAAATTAATAATTACGAAATTACCTGCGTTATCAAAGCCGACTTTCACGCCCGACGTATATGTAAAGGCGTATTTCCGTGCGATTTATTACCGTTAAATAAAATCATCAACTGTCCGACAGCTTTTTAATTATATTACAACCGAATGGCGTCTCTATATTTTTTAATAGTTATGGATTATCGCCAGCGAGTGAAATATGTCCTGGCGAATTTATGACATTTTTATCTAAAAAGCAGAAAACAAAGCAAAAAAAACAAAAGCAGAAAATATTTTATGACAGCTCAAAATATATACAGCCTGGCATGGTCTTATAGTCAGAAACCTATTAATCTTGAAATACGGCAGTAAAAGACTGAAATGAAAGGACTGTGGCTAGGAAAAGTATATGTTTCCTCAGAAAAGGGAAGAACAGGCTGGAGTGGGTCTCATACACAAATACTGATGAGTCACATGAAGTCACTGTCTAGGGACAAGGAGAGGAGATGGGTGATGGTTTTGCTAGGTTGTTAAATAAATTATGTGTATAGAACATTTATTCACCCACATCTAATTGTCACGGAAGGTGTACAGGAAACAAGACCATGCAAAATGAATATATGACTCACTGGATCCAAAACTAAGGAACAAAAG
Source organism: Bufo gargarizans (assembly GCF_014858855.1). Classification (NCBI taxonomy): domain Eukaryota; kingdom Metazoa; phylum Chordata; class Amphibia; order Anura; family Bufonidae; genus Bufo; species Bufo gargarizans. The sequence continues at coordinate 544,669,366 of NC_058082.1, read as the reverse complement.
GGAGACCCCTGCATCAGACCTGGCACTCTCCCTGTCTGCTCAGCCTATGCAAAAATCCCAATGGTGGATGATCGCATATCCACGTACCTCGACTATATACCACCTGAACACCCTACAATAGTGAGGGGACACGACCACCGGCTCCCTACACTAGACACGGAGGGAGTCAGGGTCACCTGGGATCCAGCAAACAGAAAATCACAAATAAATGTACAGCACTTATCTTGTAGAAGGCTGGAAGATAGGATCAGCATGCACACACGCTCCAGGAAGCTGTATAAGCCGCACACTAATGCATTATGGGGAGGAATTTAAAGGGATGCAATCAGTCCAACTACATGACAGCTGAGAGAGGCTAACGAGATGAGGGACTGAAATTCAAAACAAAGAAAACTCAAGGAGGAGGTTCTGAAAGGCTTCTGTCAGAGCTTCTCAGCTGTCTGGTTGTGACACTAATCAGATATAATCTCTGAAAATGTGAACGAATATGAGGAAAATTGATTTTTGTTTAAAAAAATAGGGGGGGTTATGGACATAGCAGACAGTGTGGAAGATAGAAAGAACAAAAAAAGACCTGCTTGCTCGACTTTGACTCATGCCAAAGCTCCATAGCACCTAATGTATCTAAATGAAAAGGACTATTAAACACCTGTTCCCTTTTTGGGTGCTTCATGCATCACTGTCACTGGACAGGTGGAATATTTCATATAAACAGTCTGTTAGATTCAGCAGTAGGTATGGGTGTTCACAAGGTCACATTAAAAACATGGAGCTTTTCAGTTTGATTAGCTGAAAAGACACAGAAATTGAATTACGAAAATGGAGAAGAAAATATGTAGAAGACGTTAAAGAAGCCAGAAAATGCAGCCATCACATGGAGCATGTCACCTGGACCAAAGAAGATCATTAGAAATTGGCCTCAGGTGAGATGATTTGCAAATTTGGCTTTTGTGCTATTTTCCCAACACTCCTGTGCTGTTCTCATGCAGAAGAAAATCACCATCTGAAAGACTGGAGTTGTAGTCATTGTGAGGCTAATGTCCGGGTGAGGATCTCTCACTATTGTTATGTGGACAATCACACGTTGTCACAAGAGTGTCAAGACCTATCGCTGACCCTGTGGTGCCTGTGGTCAGAAGGTTGCAGCGGGTGGTTACTTGCTCAGTTTCAAGGGATCGCTCCATGACCTAGTTGTGGGAATGGATTCCGGTCCAGGTTTTCCTGTTTTGGTTTGCTATCCTTTTTGTCATATCTAGGAATCAGTACTTTTTCCTTTCAGCTGTTCTTGGTCAGCCACTCCCAGCTCTATTCCTACTTCCCTTGCTGCCAGATATAGATCTTCCTTCCAGGTTATCTATTCTGACCTCTGGTGGAGTTGGAGCTGCTGCAGCAGTTGGAACCAGTGCTGTCGGATCGGTTCTCGACAGTTTGTTGTCTACCTTCGGGAATTATATGTGGTGTTTGTGTTGTTTGTCCTCTCCATGTTGTTACCCTAGGTGTCAGTGGTGAGGACTAGTGCTCCCACCGCCATACTCACTACCTAGGGCTTCTTTCAGGGTAAGCCAGGGACGAGGCACATGATCGACGTACGGGTGAGCAACCCGTCTAGGGACGTCAGGGCAGCCAGGTGCCAGAGCTAGGTGAGTTAGGGGTCACCACTCCTCCCTCTCCCTTGTGAAGGAGCACCCTCCTTCCCTCCCCTCTGCGCCACACGTCTGTTACCTGCCATAGCAGAAGTGATGCATGTGTCTGTAAATGTGGCAGACTATACACAAGGTGCGGCCTCATCTGCTCATTCCAATGTGACAATGTTTTAATATTTGTGGAACTTTTTATTTCCATTTTTTCTAAAGGCAACAGGTTTATTTTTTATAATTTATTAGATAGATTTCATAAATAAATGATGCTGCCTAGTTTGGTATATAAGGACACAGCATGTTTTTTTTGCTTTTCCAACTGTGTATTTCAAAGAGATAATTTATTAAGTGCATCAGTTTCCATAGCTTATATTACTTTAACTAAATTTAATATATTACTTTATAATTTTTTGGGGTCAATGGCTTTAATTTTTTAGGGGCTAATACATTTATATAGTTTATTAAAAAAATTTTTTTTTAAAAAGATCCCTTGTTGCATTCAAATATGCCGTGACATATTTTGTTTTTGCATCAATGGAGCTCCATTTGCAGGAGGAGTTGTAACTTTTATTCTCTTTTTATTAAATTGCTTTTACTGCATTTTTTCAGGGGTGGAATTAATAAAAACAGAAATTTTGGCATTTCTGTTTTCCACTGTTTAGCATGTGAGATATAAAATGAGATGATTACATATGAGTGATACCAATTATGTTTGTCCATGTTTCTTGTACTTTGTTATATAAATATACCTTTTGCAAACATAAAAAGGAAAAAAAATACAATCATTGTTTATTCACACTGTTTTAAATGACATTAAGTTAATGTCTGTCCGATCAAATCTGCATCATTTACAACTGGAAATATCGTCATGACATCCTTAATAAAAATAAATATTAAGGAATGATTCCTCATACAGTCAATCACTCTCTAGGTGAGATATCTAAGAACCTTTGAATAATAAAAGTCATATAATCTGTTCTACTAGGTATAATATGGAGACTTTCATATACAGGTAAAACTTGAAAATTTTTTATATCGTGCAAAAGTCCATTTATTTCAGTAATGCAAATTAAATGGAATTGCATTAATGCGGCTTAAAATTAGAATTTTGTGAAAAGGTTCAATATTCTAGACTCAGTGTCACACTCTAGTCAGCTAATTAATTTATATCCCTTTGAGCAAAGGGTACCTCAACATTGTGGCTTTGGGGTTTCATAAGCTGCAAGCCATAACCATCCAAATTATAACAAATAAAGGCTTGAAATATCTCGCTTTGCATGTAATGAGTCTCATATGTTAGTTTCACCTTTTTAAGTTGCATTACTGAAATAAATGAACTTTGCACAATATTCTAATTTTTCGAGTTTCACCTGTATGTAAATTTATAGAGGGAGAGTCATGTGGTTATATGTATGGATGGAATGTATCTCATCAGGATGTAAAATGCTCATTGTTTACACTGATTCTCACATCAGAAGGTCTCGGAGTATCCCAGGAATCTCTTACAGATGCTAAATAGGAGTGTGAACAATAGGTCTCTACCCTCAAATACAATGTGTAAATGAAGGACCATCTCGGGAGGCCAGAAAATGCTAAACTGGTTGATAAGGAGGTGGCACCATTATGCTTCTATTGTATATGGTAATGAGGGAAGCCAGATCTGATGAAAGGTTTCATTGATAATGAAGGTGGGACTGGGCGTCTCCTGGGGGGAGGAGGAGGAGCAGATAGCTATAGACACCAAAGGGGTATAAAAGACCCAAGCATGGCTCAGAAAGCTGGAATTCACCAAGGGAATTTACTTGGATCACATTTTCTACACTTCTTCTTGTATTTCATTTCTTGCTCTGAACCTTAGAATCAGACCCAGTAAGAGGAAGGGAATTCCTACAATGGGAATAACTCTTTCCTGGAGGTTCAGTGATGGCAGCAGTGACTGGTGATTGTCCGCACAGTAGTGTGTAAGTGATTGTACACGCAGTGTCCATACATGTGATAGTACATACCTGTAACTGTGCCGGGAACATGGACAACCACCGATCCTGACTGCCATCACTGGACCACACTAAAGCACCAATAATTGTAGGAAAGAGGCTTAATGAGGACCCGTCCCCACTCCTGACATGTCTGTTTCAGTAACTGCTTGCACTCCCTGTGTAATAATAATTCTGGAGCTTCTATTCTTCTGACTCTATGTTCTGCCATTCCTTTATTATTCTTACTAAAAGCTTATAAATGAATTTCTAGTAGTCTGCAGTAAGGGTACAGATGGGTGTTACCATTTGGGTTTGTGTCCTTGCACAGTCTAACAATGGCATCACTATTTGGATAGAGTCAGATTGTTTTAGGGACTCGCACTGATGTAGTGACACCCATCTGTACCCTTACTACAGATTGTTAGCAATTCATTCATAAGTGTCTAGTAGGAATAGTTAAGAAATTGTATAACATAAGAATAGATGCTCCAGAATTGTTTTTACATGGGGAATGCAAGTAACTTAAACAGACATGTCAGGAGAGGGGACAGGTCCTCTTAATTGAAGAGGCTAATCTGTAATTGATGTCCACGTTTTATTTTCACTATATATAGCTGAATGCTCCTCCAGTGAGATATATTGACTGCACGTTACTTTATTACTGAGAAATGAAAGGAAGTTCATGTATTTCCTTCATTTTCCTGCCATTATTAGAATCTGATACAAATTTGGTAAAATATCCTGTGCAGATACAATTATTAAACCTCTTTCTTATCATATTCCAAGAGCCATAACATTAAGACTTTTTTTAGTTGATGAAGCTCTATGAGGAAATGTTTTTTTGTGGGATGAATTGTGTTTTTGTCCTGTCTTTGTTGTAGCCAATTCTTATCTCCATTTAAAACAATTCTAGTTGCACGTATTTGGGGCACATTATGTCAGCTCTAGCCTTAAATAAACTTAAAAATCACATTGAAAAACTGCTATTCTCATCTACTGTATGAAACACTGCAGGGTCGTTGAGTAGGTCTATCCCTGCTTAAAGTCATGTGTATACAGATAGATCTGCGCTTCTTTTTCAAGAGATTGGACGTTCTTTTCCACCGATGTTCCTGGTAACCACACAAAGTCTTTCAGAACAATGTAGGTTCCAATATCTTTCCACACTTCATCAGGGACTGATGAAGCAGAGGTGAAACCCTGGGTTGGGTGAGTTAGTCTTAGAAAACTGTTTTAATAACAGTTTAATAAGGGAATTGTGTTTTTATATTTGGTGAGTGCAGTAAATTGCCTTTGTGCAATATATGAAGTGATCGTGCTTCACTACTGGGATCTTTGTTGTTTCCTTTATTTGACTGAGAAAGGTCAGAAGATCCAAAGTGGGAGCAGTTGCCATAAGTAACTCTGACCAGTATGGAAGGATATCGGGCCCTGCGTTGTTCTGGAGGACTTTGAGTGGTTTCCAGAAACATCAATAAAAAATACGTTCAATCTGTTGGAAAAGCATCTAGTATCAAATATCCCTTCCCTGCTGCGTATCAATAAGAGCATCTGGTAATTTAGGCAGGTTGTATTTAATACAGTGGGGGGTAACTTGTTACTATGGAGACATTTGGGAAGCCAGAGCCTTGGCAGAGAAATTACAATTAAAGTCTAATATAAAAAAGCTTATGAACTTGGTGTAAGAAAATTATTTCTACTATTACGTTTTCACTAATAACCTGCTGGGTGAAGCTTACATTAAACATTAGGGATATTGTTGAAGAGTTAACACAACTTTAGCAACTAATGCCATGAAGCTGCTGCTGTCCAAGCTGTCTAAGTGTTAGTCAGATACCAGTTAATCTGACTGGCTGCCATGTAAACAGGGTTGCCAACCATCCAGAAATGTATGGACAGTCTGTAGCAATAGACAATTTTTGTCCCATGTTCGTAAAAAATAAAAATAGATGTGTCCATGATTTCTTTTATACTGGTAGTTCTCGATAAGATTATTTTGGTGGTAATTATTATTTTACAGCTCCCAGTAAATACTGGTAATGAATTCTTATCTGTACATTGAGCTATAGACCTGTATCTTTATCATTCATTATGGTTTTCCAACTTGTCCATAAAAATGTTGGCTGTCCGTGATTTTTGGATAAGTCGTAAAGAAAAAAGAAAAATTCTGGTTGGCAACCCTGCATGTAAACATGTTACATTTCTAGATATCTGTATCACTACCACTTCCCCCTCACCAAACTTAACTGTGGTCTATGGTACTTTAAGGGAGTCTGTCACCAGGTTGTGACCTAATAGACCGCTTACATAGCGCTCTAGCATAGCAGTCTATGATTCTAATGGTACCTTTTGATGTTTGCTTGTGAAGTTCCTCCAAGGCAAAAACTGACTTTTATTCAAGGGCTCACAAGTGCCCAGGGAGGGGTTCACCTCGTTGGAGCCCAGGCTGTTATGCCTCTTTTCGCCATATCCCCGCCCCAGCCTCTTCCTCTGCCCGCCTTGCTCTTCCTTTGCGTCCTTCTCTGCAGCGAGATCCCGCGCCTGCACTATCCATTGCTTAAATTTTTATTATGACATAAAAACATACAAACATATCCTCCTGATGAAGCATTAGCGAAACGTACGTCGAGGAGTACGCCAGATAGGGACAGCCCACATACACGCCACTGGATATCGGGTAAGAAAGAAACTCGGATCGGTCCGATACATTCACCACGGCATCATTAGATGTATTGAATTGTTTGTATGGTATAGGTCAGAATATATAAGGAAAAAGAGGAGTGTAGCAGCTCTCACCTGCAGGTCAGAATATATGGATGCCACGCATACCCGATATATATCCATGCCAGATTTGCTTTACAGGTGAGGTAGCTGTGGTTTTATGGCTAGATACAGCTTTGATATTTATATGCTGATCTAGACCTCTTACTCACAATATCCTCACAGAGATTGAGGGAATGAAGTGATTGAATATCTGCTGACAGTGGAATTACTGTGGACTGCCCCTTGAGGCGCGCTGTACGGTCTCTACATTTATGTATATGTTTGTATGTTTTTATGTCATAATAAAAATTAAATTTTATTGGGTAATATTTAGTACCGGTTCTCTTTTTGTTGATATGTATATTAAGGAGGTACACCCTTGTTAATACATGGCTGTGTTGATCCAGTTGAAGACTATCCATTGCTTGGCCGGGGCATGCGCACTGCGATGCCCATTGTGGGCATGGCATCGCAGTAGCTACTACGCATGGACCGGCCAACAGCGAGAAACAGCGACGGGGAGGCGGACCAGAAACACCCACAATGGGCATCGCAGTGCGCATGCCCCGGCCAAGCAATGGATATCGCAGGCGCGGGATCTCGCTGCAGAGAAGGAGGATGCAAAGGAAGAGCGGGGCGGGCAGAGGAAGAGGCTGGGGCGGGGATATGGCGAAAAGAGGCATAACAGCCTGGGCTCCAACGAGGTGAACCCGTCCCTGGGCACTTGCGAGCCCTTAAATAAGTCAGTTTTTGCCTTGGGGGAACTTCACAAGCAAACATTGAAGGTACCATTAGAATCATAGACTGCTATGCTAGAGCGCTATGTAAGCGGTCTATTAGGTCACAATCTGGTGACAGACTCCCTTTAAAGACATAGATATTTATAATTTGCGGTGGTTTTGATGTTGTAAGTCTGTCTCTGCTTTGTGAGGTTAAACTAAATGTATGAAATGATGAACAGTAATAATATATACAATGTGGTGTACGCCTATGTCTCCAAACGTACGACAGGGGGATTGCCGGATGTGCAGATGTGATTTTCTAAAATATCGCACAACATAACAAAGACATAAAACTGTTCAACTTTTTCTTTCATCTGTGATTCTACCTATTTCTTCTTTACAGCTAAACTTTGGCAAATTTTACTTTACATAAATATGGTTGACGTAATATTCTTAGCTGCACTTTTATGTGCAAATATGAAAAGAGAACTTCTCATCTTACAAATTTCTTTTTTTCCAGATAACCACAGGATAACAGGCTTCCATACACATCTAAATGTACCTCCTTATAAAGTAGAAGATAATCAATCAAAGCTTGTCAATAATAGAATTGGACATAGACTGGGGGAAATGTCGGCAAGTTCTGAATATGAGAAACATTTTAAAAATAACTTTCACCTTTCTATGGACAAGAAAAATCACAATGAAAAAAGATCTTTTGCACATTCAGAATGTGGGAAAACTTCTACTAAGAAAGCATGTCTATTTGAACATCAGAGAATTCACACAGGAGAGAATCTATTTCCATGTCCAGAATGTGGGAAATGTTTTAAGAGTAAATATTATCTTGCAAAACATGTGAAAACTCACACAGGAGAGAAGCTAAATTGCTGTTCAGAATGTGAAAAAACTTTTGCTAAAAAATCTAATCTTGTTGAACATCTCAGAAGCCACACAGGAGAGAAGCCATTTTCATGTTCAGAATGTGAGAAAACTTTTTCTATGAAATCAAATTTTGTAGCACATCTCAGAATTCACACAGGAGAGAGGCCATTTTCATGTCCTGAATGTGGGAAATGTTTTAGTCGAAAATCAACTCTTTCTATACATCAAAAAACACACACAGGGGAGAAGCCATTTTCATGTCCTGAATGTGGGATTGGTTTTTATCAGAAATTTAATCTTGATAGACATAAGAGAATTCACACAGGAGAGAGGCCATTTTCATGTCCTGAATGTGGGAAATGTTTTAGTCGAAAATCAACTCTTTCTATACATCGAAAATCCCACACAGGAGAGAGACCATTTTCATGTCCTGAATGTGGGATTGGTTTTTATCAGAAATTTAATCTTGATGTACATCAGAGAATTCACACAGGAGAAAAGCCATTTTCATGTTCAGAATGTGAGAAGTGTTTTACTGAGAAATCAACTCTTGTTGAACATCAGAGAACTCACACAGGAGAGAAGCCATATTCATGTACAGAATGTAAGAAGTGTTTCAGTAAAAGATCAACTCTTGCTGAACATAAGAGAATTCACACAGGAGAGAAGCCGTTTACATGTCCTGAATGTGGGATTGGTTTTTATCGGAAATCACATCTTGATATACATCAGAGAAATCACACAGGACAGAAGCCATTTTCATGTTCAGAATGTGAGAAGTGTTTTATTGAGAAATCATATCTTGTTGAACATCAGAAAATTCACACAGGAGAGAAGCCACATTCATGTACAGTATGTAAGAAGTGTTTCAGTAAAAGATCAACTCTTGCTGTACATCAGAGAACTCACACAGGAGAGAAGCCATTTCCATGTCCAGAATGTGGAAAATGTTTTGCAAGTAAAAAAAATCTTGTGTATCATCTAACAATTCATACGAGGAAGAATCAATAAGTGTTTAAAGTCTAAGAAAAAAATAGATCGGTATCAGATGGCACATATAAGCTCTCAGTAAGGTGACAATCTATTGAAAAGTTCAGACTGTAATAAATGGGTCAGTGTAGAGGTTCATTGTACGACCTTCTGCCTTAGGCTACTTTCACAGTGCAGATTTTGCTTTCCGTTTGTGAGATCTGTTTAGCGCTCTCACAAGCGGTCCAAAACGGATCAGTTTTGCCCTAATGCATTCTGAACAGAAAATGCAGTTTGCCTCAGTTCAGTCTTCATTCAGTCTTGGAGACGGACACAAACTGAGCCAAAGGGATCTGTCCTGACACACAATGTAAGTCAATGGGGATGGATCAGTTTTCTCTCCACAATAGAAAACTGATCCGTCCCCCATTGACTTTCAATGGTGTTCAACATGGATCCGTCTTGGCTATGTTAAAGATAATACAAATGGATCCGTTCTGAACAGATGCAGAAGGTTGTATTATCTGAACGGAAGTTTTTGTGCAGATCCATGACGGATCCACACCAAACGCGAGTGTGAAAGTAGCCTTAGGCTGTGTTCCGATGCATAAGTTCTGAAATTCTGGTCCAGTTTTCTTGTTTACTTTTTCTTTTTTATTTATCTCCTGCCTTCACAAAATCCAAGGCAGCCATATCAACCGATCAGATGCTCATAATGTCACCTCTGAGTTCTCTGATTGGAAAAAAGAGGTAACCCACTCCCCTGACTAACCACCCAGATGCTGTGGACTCTAATGACCATTGCCTCTAAAGGTTTAAATGACCAGGATCTAAGTTATTTCTGATCCATGTCAATATGAACGGGTATCAATGATATTTCACAGCCAGCACCTTCAGTATATGGAGCGATCATAAGCCTGCCCATACATTCCTCACAAGGAAATCATCTACACTTTTGTCATTTGCATGAAAAGGATAGGTTTAAGGTTATCTCCAGGGTTTGAAAATTGGCTTCTTACCTCCAAAAATATCATTACATCTGTGCACTGGTTAAGTGTGGTGTTTTTTTACAAAGAAAGCAGCCATTATTTTCCATTTCTATACAACCTTTTTAAATGCCTGGCTCCTATTGCTTCAAATTAAGACAAAGCCCTAGAAGACTACACCTCGCTTGTCTGTGGTATTCAAATTGTTTAATGATCTTCTCCTGTGCCAAGAGAAGTCAGTCAGTCTAAGAATCAAAGAGACATGCTTGATTATGCAGACTGTGGTGCCAGTCAATTATTATTTTTTGCATATTAGAGTTTAATTGAGCTCATTCCTTTAAAGAAAAATGTATTTCTATTAAAATAAGGGCAAAAAAAAAATGAAATTCTCTTGCGGGTAACTGCTTTTGAGGCTCTGTAGCAGCTGTAGCTATGCTAGGAGGCACACCCAGAATCAGCTCCTCACTTCTCACTCCCTGGCTAAAAGTTTACCCTATCTTTCCCTGAGATGATTATGCAAAGGAATATGGGTGATCTTTCGGTTGTGTCTTGTAGTGTTAACGGGATCACCTCCCCAGCAAAGGGAGGAAATGTTCTATGATTGCTAAAAACCCATTAACCTTCAAATATAGCAGTAAATACCTGAAATAAAAACTGTGGATAGGATAAGTATATGGTTCCTCAGCAAATGGAAGAATAGACTGGAGTGGTTTTCATACACAAACACCGATGGGTCACATGATAAGGAGAAGAGATGGGGGATGGTTGAGCTAAGTTGTGTAGAAGAATGAAATATATGTCTAGAACATTTATTCACCCACATCTTATCAGATATAAGCTCTGAAAATGTGAATGAATATTATGAAAAATGAATTATTATGAATAATAGGAGGTATGTAAACAAAGTTGGGGTCTGCACTACTTAATCACATTTGCGTTGGTGCTAGCAAAATAACCCAGTGGTCAATGCATCAAGCAAAGGAAGATCGCTGCACTCCAGTGAGATATTGCAAATAAATATATCATTTATTTTCATATACAAAGACATCAAATGGTTTTATGATTCAGACTTATTTATTCCACAATAAATCACTGAACATTTCAGTCCGAGTGGACCTTCTTCAGTGGTGTGACCTATAGGTAAGTTTAATTTAATCGGTAAATCATAAATTGCATGATGAGAATAGACGTCAAGGTATATTCATGGGGTATAAAGGATTCTACTAAAAAAAATAAAAATTTAGAGTACCAATCTAGAGACATACATATTAGAATATACAGAGGCATATGGAAAATGAGACTTAAACATATTGGCCTAATCATTAATCATGAATAGATTCCTGAAGGAACATATATAGCATATATAGTACTGGCTCTGTCAATGTCCCTATAAAGTTGCAGCAATTAGTTGTAGGAGATACAATAGGAAAATATTCAGACAGGATTGATTGAAGGAGTAAAGAAAAAAAAAAAATATATATATAAAGTTGGATCAATTGTAGGAATGAAGAGGACATCCCAGATGGTAATGGAAGTAAATGGAAGATGAGCACAAAGAAGGGAAGAAGCAGGGGGCTCATGTTAGAGAGCAGAAGGAAAGACCAATCTGTGGTAGCAGTATGGCATCAGGGAGTGCTGGATCGCATGGTGTAAGCCAGTGGCATCATGTTTTATGCAGAGCACATGTGTAAGGGATGGGGAGCGTGAACTTGTCAATGGATAACGTGTCTATCATGGTTGTCTATCATCGTAATTCATTAAACTGAATTTACAACCCCTAATAAGTTGAGTTAGAGATAAGATCATTATTTGGAAAAATAAACCCTGTCAATGGCAGGTAGAATTTCCTTGATAAAGATGTGCTTACTCCTCATGATAAATTTTTATTTATGGAATACCCCAGTCAATATAACAAAGAATATTTTTAAGATATTGTAGCGATTACTGTGTGAATTGATATGGAGAGGAAGAAAACCCAGAATGAGACTCCTTTCCTTGCAACTCTCTCGGTTCCAGATATAAAAACTTTTTTTTTTTGGCAGGACAGTTCAACAATATTCTGGACTGGTGGAATTCTTCACTCTATAGGTCCATGGTGTGTGTTGTTGATACAAATCTTGTTAAGTATGGGATCTGCCAGGTGTTGGACGCAGGTATACATTTACAGGGACTCTTCTCAGGTTCGGCTACAGCAAGATTTATGTACAACATATGGTTGATTATTAAAAACCACTGGGAGAATGTTTAATGAGGACACCCTGATATGGTATAATACCCATTTAAAAGAGTTTAATCGTATAGAAAAAATCCCCTAGGTAAAATATATGGTTGTCGATCATGTCTGAGAGAAATTAGGGAAACTAAAAAACTTCCTACCCCTTTAAAAATATTTCAATACTCACTGTAGAGAAAAAGAAAATATCTGTGATATACAATACATTAACCATTAAAAATAGAATACGGTACGTCTATCACAGGGATAATATGGGAGAGAGAAGGTATACAGATGGGTTCGGACGATTGGGATGATATTTATCAGGAAATAAGGACAATTTCTGTGAACCCTGCCCATAGATATATACAGTTCCACATAATCTATCAGCTTTATTACACATCAGCAAAATTAATTAAAATCTTTAGGAACAAAGAATTCAAATGTAAAAAATGTGATGAAGTTGGGGCAGATGACATACACCTTTTATGGAGCTGCCCACATATACAAAAAATTTTGGGAGAAGTATTACTCAAAATTTGAGAAATACATCAGTTGGAAATACCCAAAAGATTTGAGGTGGTAATAGTGGGCAGGGTGAGAGAAATTGGAAATACACGGTCACAAGAGCTGGTGGCTAAGCTATTATTTCAGGCTAGACGGTGTATCATTAAAAATTGGGTGGAAAGAGCTGGGAGAGATCAGTAAGATATTTGGTAGTATATAAAAAAAATGCAGACTTCCGGTTCCGGCGCGCTCCCATGAGGAGGTAGGGAGAGCCAGCTCCGAGTGCTCGAGTACATCTAGTCGGGGTTGCAAGTGTTAAACGGGGAGATAAATCCTCTAAAACTCCTCCGGTGGTGGAGATACCGCCGATGGAAAGATACATCGTGCGCGGCGGCACCCCGACATCAGTATCATCACTCTCACAGCGAGACACATCGCCCTGCAGGGGACAAAGTAAGATGGCGGACAAGCGCCAAAGACCCACCCGCTCCTCTTCACAGCCTCCTGCTCAGTTAGCGGAGATTGAGACACAACTTATGAAGACCCAGACCCTCTCTCAGGCAAAAGGGCTGGAGCTTCCTTGCAAGGAGCTGGCTATAGAGGTGGCGAACCTGCTAGCGCCTGATATTAAGGCATCCCTGGAAGCGACGGTGGCCACGTGTCTTCAAAATATACAGTGTGAGATTGCACAGCACACGCTCCAGTTGCAAGAGCTGGAACAAAGAGTAGGAGACATGGAGGACAGGCTTGACAAAACACAGAGCTTGGCAGAAAATACCCTCAAAGAAAACCAGATTCTCAGAAATAAAATTGACGACCTGGAAAACCGTTCGCGACGGAACAATCTGAGAATCGTGGGGCTCCCTGAGTCGGTCCCCCCTAACCAACTGGCACAAATATGTTCAACGGAACTTCCACAGACCCTGGGTCTGCAACAGCAGATGACCGTTGAAAGAGCACACCGGGTTGGTCCTGCAAAAGAGACTTTTAAGGAAGACCGGGGACAAAGACCCAGAGCTGTAATAGTTAAATACCTTAACTATGCTGAGAAGGAGATTCTATTAAATACGTACAGAAAAGCAGCTCGCCCACCACAAATTCGTGGACACAAGATTCTACTATTTGGGGACTATTCAGCAGAAGTAGCGAGGAAACGGAGAGCGTTTTCCACGATTTGCACGCAGCTTGTCCAGGATAAGGTGAAATTTGCGCTGATTTACCCAGCTACCCTCAGGATCTTTAGAAAGGAGGGCACCATTGAAACATATAAATGTAAAAACACAAAATGCAATCGCACTCTGCCCTGCCTTTATGCTGGATGTTGAATAAGGCATTGGTGTACATTTTGGCCAGAGTATCCATTGAAACATATCACACTCCGGCGGATGCAAGAAAGAACCTAGAGGATCGACATGAAAGTTATGTCTCCCAGAGGGGGAATCATCATCAAGGACTTCCACGCCGAAATCGTCTGGGATCCTCGCCGAACACCCAGCGAGAAGGGTAAAGCCAGACATCAAGCCCAGAGTGGGAATGAGACCGGTATAAGGAAAGGTAACTGGGTGAATTCCTACATGAAGGACTTGGTCTCGATAGAGAAAATGCAGCACCGGTCCTTAGAGAGTTGAACTGCTATACCGTCTGTTGAGAGCACTAATGTTAGATTGCGATCTAGATTATAATGCATTCTGGTCACGGTTATACAAGCAACCCTGACCAGAAGAGAGCGAAAAAAGAGAAGTCTATAATAGTATACCGTTGGTTGATTCAATTTCCTGAAAGGAAAATTATTGTTGGGAAGGGGGAGGGGGGAGGGATTTGTGTTGATGGCGATATTCCATGGGTACAAAAGTATTTCTTTATTGATGTTAGTTCACGGAGGTCGGCGTCCACCACGTGTGTCTCCTGCTGGATCAAAAATTGTTAAACAGGCATGAAAATCGTGACCTGGAATGTTAAGGGCTTGAGGGCCCCAAATAAGAGATTATCGATTTTAAGGCATTTAAAGAAACTGGACGCTGATATTGCTTTACTGCAGGAGACGCACCTGGGGGAGGCAGATTTCTGGCGAATGAAGAGAATGTGGGTGGGTCAAGTATATGGTTCATCAGCACAAGGGAGAAGGGCAGGAGTTTTAACCTTAATACACCGACGTTTGTGCCATAATCTGATAACATGCCACAACGATGAGGAAGGAAGGGTGTTGATGACTAAATTGGAAACTGATGCAGGAGAACTGACCATATTTAACATATATGGTCCTAATGTGGGGCAGTCCAGTTTTTATAAGACATTAGTTCCAGTTATCTTGAAGGAGGGCAAGGGACAAATTCTAGCGGCAGGAGATTTCAATGCAGTAGGAAGATTAGATGAAGATCGTAAGTATTCCTGTTCTGATACTTTGCCTAAAACTAAGGGGACCTTTACTTTAGAACCTTTTTGGGAGGATACTGGACTAAAGGATATGTGGAGATTTTTTAATCCAATGGAAAGAGAATTTACTCACTTCTCCCATGCTCAACGCTCATGGGCTAGGATTGATTATGTGCTATCCTTGCAACTATTGATGCAGAGAATAGAAAGGGTGGAGATTTCAGATTTAATTATCTCAGATCACGCTCCGGTAATTGCTTATTTAAGAGAGGTAATGCCTAGAGGTAGTGACTATACGTGGCGGATCCCTGGTCATTTTCTATTCGATGAGGAATTCCAGGATAGGTTAAAGGGCTGGTGGTGGGAGTTTCAGGAGAATAACAAGGAGCACACAGAGGACCATGTCCTATTCTGGGAGACGGCCAAATCGGTTCTAAGGGGGAATATAATATCATATACAGCAGCCAAAAGGAAAAAAATACTAGAGAATTATAGACAAGCAACGGATAAGGTTCGACAGGCGTACACGTTATTTTTGACAGACCCCTCGTCCATAAATAGGATCAATTGGGTCACCACAAAACACTCATATGACCATTATTCAGAACTAAAAATGAGGATGTTTTTAGACCAAAAGTCGGCAGAATTCTTCAAATATGGAAATAAAGCAGGCAAAATGCTAGCTAACCTAGTTAAAACTCAAAGAGGGGGTGGAGGACCTAGTAAAATTATAGGGGAGGATGGAGAGGTAGTAAGAGATCTAAAAACCATTACACAGTGCTTTGGAAAATTCTATAAACAACTGTATTCACAGGAACCCTGCGAGGGGTCTCGAGGCAAAGAGCTTCTAGCGCAGGTTCAGCTTCCTTGATTGACAGAAGAAGCACTAACATGCTTGAACTCTCCTATCACAGAGGGTGAGGTGAAACTAGTGGTGAATAATTTAAAAAACGGTAAGGCCCCAGGACCTGACGGGTATACAGGGGAATTCTTCAAATCACTAATACCAGAACTCTCGCCAACTTTGACAAAATTATTTAATTTCTTCTTGGAAGGCGGAGAGATGATGCCTACAGGGAACATGGCATATATCAAGGTTATCTTAAAACCGGGTAAAGACCCGAATTTAACTAGTTCATACAGGCCAATATCACTAATCAACCAAGATCTGAAGATCTTTACTAAGATCTTAGCAGACAGATTGGCAAATTATATGCCAGATCTATTAGGCCCACATCAAGTGGGATTCACTAGGAAGAGAGTGGCGGTGACAAATATTAGAACTGTGCTTGCTGTACAGGATTATATAGCTCACAATAAAGTGAGCAAAAGCCAATTAGCCTTTCTATCGTTAGATGCCGAAAAGGCTTTTGATAATGTAAATTGGAGATGGCTGGGATGGACCCCGGACGCCTTTGGAGTAAGGGGACAGTTTCGAACGGCAATAGATGGTATGTATAGAAAGCCACAAGCAAGAGTCAGTCTTCCAGGTTTCCTTTCTGACCCATTTATGTTGACGAAGGGAACTAGACAAGGATGCCCCCTTTCTCCCCTCCTATTCAATTTAGCTTTAGAGCCACTAGTAAAGTATTTGATTCACTCGGATACTTTTGAGGGAATCAAGATAGGTGGGAGGGAAATAAAATTAATATGCTTTGCAGATGATGTTCTGATATTCATGTCCGACCCTCAGAAACATGTACGGAAAATAGTGGAGAAATTACTCTACTTTGGCTCTGAGACGGGGTATAAGATCAACATCAGCAAAAGCCAACTATTATTCCTGTCAGAGAAGATGCCTCACCACAACACCTTTGAAGGAGTGGAGGTGGTCCCGCAATTATTGACGTACCTGGGTATTAAAATAGGAAAATCGCCAGCCTCTTTATATACACTGAATTATATACCCATTATACAGAAGATAGAAAAAGAATTGGACAGATGGTCTGACCTCCCCTTATCATTATTCGGAAGGGCCCACCTAATAAAAATGATTAGTTTTGCAAGATTATTATACCCAATGCAGACGATCCCTTTGCTAATTAAACACACTGATGTAAGAAGGATAAACAAAAGTTTTATCCGATTTCTCTGGAATAAGAAATGTCCGCGAATCAGTTATGAGAAGCTGACCCTGACAAAATGGGAGGGAGGAATCCACCTGCCTAATATTAGAATTTACAACCTGGCTGCCCTGACCAGACACATTAGGGATTGGATCTGGAACACCTATTTTTTTTTCAAATAGAGCTCTGGAGAGTGCTCTGGTAGCCCCTTGGGATTTAACAGCACTTCTACACTCAAGGATCAGAAACTGTAACAATACAGCCTGGACCGCAGCGATAGAGGTCCAAGGAGAAGAAGAATTTAAAGTTGAGCAGCTCATTGATTCCAGAAGAAGACGGGGGAAGATCCAGTATCTCGTTAGATGGAAGGGGTATGGTCCCCTGGATGACTCTTGGGAAGATGTGCAAAACGTTCATGCTCCCAGACTCCAAAGATTGTTCCATAGAAGATTTCCCAACCGACCCTCTCCTAGCGGGGTACCCCAGAGGGGTCCATTAAAGGGGGGGTACTGTAACAATACAGCCTGGACCGCAGCGGCTCCCTGTGACGATACGCTGGCTTGCGCTCCAGCGTGGAACGCACCGGCCGTCTGCGATGATACGCTGGCTTGCGCTCCA
The DNA here is from genome assembly GCF_014858855.1 of Bufo gargarizans. Classification (NCBI taxonomy): domain Eukaryota; kingdom Metazoa; phylum Chordata; class Amphibia; order Anura; family Bufonidae; genus Bufo; species Bufo gargarizans. The sequence goes on along the minus strand of NC_058082.1, from coordinate 544,651,652 downwards.
GCGTGGAACGCAGTGGCCGCCGGGCCTTCTGTGACTCCGCCCACTTACCGCCCGGCCCTTAAATAGTAGACAGGTGCTAAGCAGGGTGTTCCACTAATGGAGTACGCACCCTGCTAGCTCCATTGCATCTGAGGACTCTGTCCACATATCCAAACCTGGATGCCTAACAACATCGTCGAAGGACTGTCTACCTTCTTGCCACTGGCTTCTAGCCAGGACCAACTAACCGCAAGTATATGCCTGTTACCTGCTCTGATTAATGTCCTGGAACTCAGAGTGTGGTGGTTCCTGCTGGTGTGAGGCGATACTCCCAATTCAACTCTGAACCTACTGCATAGTATATACTAAACTGTGGACATGCTATATTAACCCTGAACCTACTGCATAGTATATACCAAACTGTGGACATGCTATACTAACCCTGAACCTACTGCATAGTATATACCAAACTGTGGACATGCTATACTAACTCTGAACCTACTGCATAGTATATACTAAACTGTGGACATGCTATACTAACCCTGAACCTACTGCATAGTATATACCAAACTGTGGACATGCTATACTAACCTTGAACCTATGGCATACTGTATGCTAAACTGAGGACATGCTATATACTAACTCTGAAGCTATTGCATACTAGATGCTAACTCTAAACTCTGCACTAGCTTATACTAATTTGTGACTCCTGTAATTCTGGGAGTCCCTCCTTGCCATCAGTAAAACTAATTGGATGGATAGCGGTAAATGATTTTGTTACCCCAAACTCTCCGCCTAAGACTGAGAGTGACGCCTGGGGTACATACTGAGTAACCGCGAATCCCACAGCCAAACACAAGGGTGGTGGGATAATAGTGGATGTCCATTGCTTCCGCAGTTGAGATCCTAACTGATCAACTAGGTGCGTGACAGAAACTTGCCATTAGGGGTAAAATCTTATACTCTGATCAAAGATACAGTTGCGGCATGGAGAGCGGTTAGAAAACTTTATAGGTTACCAATGTATGTTTCTTCTTACATGCCTATCTGGACGCTCCCAGCCTTCCCTGCAGGTAGGGAGTCAAAAATGTTCCATAAATGGAAGGAAAAAGGGATGATCAGATTAAGAGATATTTTAGATCCTTCGGGGTCGGAATTGCTATCTTGGGATGTCATTAAAAACAAGTTTTCATTCACAGACTCCCAAATATTGTCATATATGCAGATTAAATCTTATTGTAAACAACAAACTTCAAAACTAGGAGATAGTGACAGATTGGCTTGGTTCGAGGGACTAATCGGAAAAGTAGGATCAACCTGTTCTTTGTCGGATCTATATCAGAGAATTAATAGTACTCACACCTTAGCCTTGGGAAAGACAGTTTTTAAAAAATGGGAGAGAGAATTACAGGATGATTCCCTGACGGGGAAAATTAGAGCAGGTATGGAGAGAGTAAGACAGGCTATTAGCAGTGAAACATGGAGAGAGAGGCAATTTCGTATTATTCATAAAGCTACATACGCATTCGATTTATCATACAAGGATGCCCCTGCTCATTACCTTAGGAGTTGCCCTAAGTGTCAACTCCCAAAGGCTAACTTACTTCATGGTCTGTGGGAATGTCCAAACATCTCCCAATTGTGGAGTCAGGGTAGGGAGTGTATTAAAGAAATCTGGAGAGTAGAGGTGAACCCTTTTCCACAACATTGCATATTCCAGTGTATTCCGAGAAGCCCAGAGGGAGAACAAAACCAAGCTATTGGAATCAAGGGAGTACATCTATTTTTATTGGCCATAAAGAAATGCCTACTTAGACACTGGTTACTCCCCACCACTCCTAGTTTAGACGAAGTGATTGGTACAATGAAGTATGTTCTATACATGGATAGACTGGAGACAGAGAAACACAAAGGGAAGATGACGAAAGCATTTTTCCACAAGTGGAAGCAATTTGTGACTCATGTACTTCCTCAAGAAGAAATAAGGGAATTAATGCTCCCATTTTGTAGTACATTATGGTATTTGGAGGAACAGGCTAAAGGCACCCTAGGCAAGTTATCCGTGAACTAGAGTGAAAACATTGAAGCATACTAGAGATTTTTATCTCAAATGGACACTAAATGGAATAAGTATCTATGGAAAGGATGTCGTCATTTTTTCTGTTTATGTTTGTTTGGGAAAGGGAGGGGGGTGGGGATTATACTAAAATGAGGAAAGTCTGGAATGTTATTTCTGCTTTTTTGAATATGACTTGTACAGAATATATTCTTATCTGATTATTGCAGGTAAAATTCAATAGTATGATACTGTAAAAATGTCCTTGTGATACTTGATTTGTACATGTACATTCTTTTTCTTTCCTCAATAAAGTTTAATGAAAAAAATAAATAAATGCATATAAGATCTAAAAAGAAAATGGTTAAATTTGATGAAATTTGGAGAAAGTGGATAAAGTAGGGAGGGGAGGGAGAGCTGCCCCCTTTTTTATTTATTTATCTTTCTCTTGGGATAAGTGTTGGGGGGGGTCAAGGGCTCAAGGGAAAGGGGGCAAAAAGAGATAAAAACATCTTAATAATTTATATTATGTATCTGATAAGTCCTGCAAAATTTGATAATGTATTGACCTATGTAATCCACCCTAACATATACTAACCCGTTATGTCTCCAACGCGTTTTGCCTGTCATCCGGCTCATCAGGGAGCAGAGTTGTGGGTCAGTGCATTACTGAGCGGCAGTGGCAAGTGAACACTGCCTGCCACTGCCTTTTGCACATCTAACTCCGCCCACAAAATGAGCTTATTAACGCAATTAACCAATGCCAGGTGGAGGAAGGAGACCAGTCAGGTCAGCTCAGTCAGCCTCTCTCTCCGCCCGCTCTGATGAGGAGTGTAGTTTCCGGTATGGGGTGACTTTTTGTTGTTTTCCACCCTTGGGGTACCTCTGGGTGTCTTCAGATGCAACATAACCAATTATCAAATGGTGCACCTTCCACTCTGAAGACTGCTATGCGCCCATACATCACTTTTTGATTGCACATAGGGTATTTTTGTAAACTCCAGATACAGGGTAATAGATTTAGAGTTTAGTTTTGCTGTAAACCCTTGATGAGTTGTCTAAAAAAAATAGCTAAAAATTTAAATTCTGCTTAAAAAAATAATTACATTTTGGAATGTCATTAGCTTTTTTGGTTATTTCTCTTTAGACACCTAAAGGGTTAACAAAGTTTGCAAAATCATTTTTGAATAGCTTGAGGGGGTGTAGGTTAAACATGGGGTAATTTATGGGTGGTTTACACTATGTAAGCCCCAAAAAGTTACATATTAAATTAATTGATCGTTAAAAATTGGGTTTTGGATTTTTTTCTAATACATTTTAATATTTGCTTTTAAGGCCCCTTTCACACGGGCGAGTATTCCGCGCGGGTGCAATGCGTGAGTTGAACGCATTGCACCCGCACTGAATCCGGACCCATTCATTTCTCTGGGGCTGTGCACATGAGCGGTGATTTTCACGCATCACTTGTGCGTTGCGTGACAATTGCAGCAAGCTCTATATTCTGCATTTTTCACGCAACGCATGGTTAAAAATAGTTATTACTTAACATTCCCCATATTTCTACTTTATGTTTGGATCAGTTTTAAAATGACATTTAATTTTTTCCTGACGTTACAAATCTTAGAGATTTAGGCCTCTTTCACACAGGCGTTGCAGGAAAAGGTACAGGTGCGTTGCGGGAACGTGAGTGCAAAACATTATAATGCTTTTTGCACGCACGTGAGAAAAATCGGCCTGTTTGGTACCCTGTTTGGGTTAGGTGTTCTGTAGATTGTATAATTTTCCCTTATAACATGGTTATAAGGGAAAATAATAGCATTCTGAATACAGAATCCAAAGTAAACTATTGCTGGAGGAGTTAAAAATAAAAAAATAATTAACTCACCAAGTCCATTTGATCGCATAGTCGCTGATCTCTGTCTTCTTCTGTAATGTTGAGCTGCCGGCTAAGGACCTTTTGGTGACGTCACATCACATGATCCAATCACATAGTCCCTCACTATGGTTATGAACCATGTGATTGGACCATGTGATGAGCACAGTGACGTCATCAAAGGTTCTATTCCTGTGCACAGCAAAGAAGAAGACAGAAGAGATGCCGGCTGCGCGATCAAGTGGATTAAGGTGAGTTAATTTTTTTTTCTTTTTTAACCCCTCCAGCGCTATTGTACTATGCATTCTGTATTCAGAATGCTATTATTTTCCCTTATAACCATGTTATAAGGGAAAATAATACAATCTACAGAACACCTAACCCAAACCCGAACTTCTGTGAAGAAGTTCGGATTTTGGTACCAAACAGGCCGAATTTTCTCACGTGCGTGCAAAAAGCATTACAATGTTTTGCACTCGCGCGGAAAAAAGCGCATGTTCCCGCAACGCACCTGCACCTTTTCCCACAACGCCCGTGTGAAAGAGGCCTAAACCTCTAAGGTTTGTAACGTCAGGAAAAAATTAAATGTCATTTTAAAACTGATCCAAACATAAAGTAGAAATATGGGGAATGCTAAGTAATAACTATTTTTATTGCTATCTATTATAAAACTAGAGAAATTGTAATTAATACATTTGGTAATTTTTTCTAATTTTTGGTAAAATCTAAATTTTTTGGATAAATAAAAAAAATATGACTATATTGTAACACTGTCATTTTTTATGAAGTACAATATGTGATCAGAAAATCTCACAATGGCCTGGATAAGTAAAAGTGTTTTAATGTTATTAACTGGTCAGATTTGCTAAAAATGGCATTGACTGGAGGTTGAAAACAGTTTTGGGGTAGAAAGGGTTAATGTTTCTGTATATTTTATGGGTACAGATTTTTTTTTTTTTGCTGTGTGCACATATTTACCCTCCTGGCGAGGGGTGGTGACTAACTCCTCCTCTTCATCAACTGGACATTGGGGGTGGGAGGCTTCTGCCTCGACCTCCACAACTTCGCCCACATCTGGTGGGGGAGGGCATCCTGCTGCCCAGAGGGTCTGGCCTGCTCTCCATTTTTCTCCTCCGAGACCTCCACCACCCTCAGAACCTCTTTAGAAGATCTGCGGCGAACGGATGGGAGGGGAACACCTGTAATCACCCAATGTTCAGAAACTCATAACAAATCCGAATTAAGTGGGGGATGTATGTAATGTAATGATGGATGGGGCCTTTTACTAGAATACAGATTAATGATTGCAGTTTATGTGTGTGTGTGTGTGTGTGTGTGTGTGTGTGTATATATATATATATATATATATATACACACACACATGTATATACAGTACAGACCAAAAGTTTGGACACACCTTCTCATTCAAAGAGTTTTCTTTATTTTCATGACTATGAAAATTGTAAATTCACACTGAAGGCATCAAGACTATGAATTAACACATGTGGAATTATATACATAACAAAAAAGTGTGAAACGACTGAAAATATGTCATATTTTAGGTTCTTCAAAGTAGCCACCTTTTGCTTTGATTACTGCTTTGCACACTCTTGGCATTCTCTTGATGAGCTTCAAGAGGTAGTCACCTGAAATGGTCCTTCCAACAGTCTTGAAGGAGTTCCCAGAGATGCTTAGCACTTGTTGGCCCTTTTGCCTTCACTCTGCGGTCCAGCTCACCCCAAACCATCTCGATTGGGTTCAGGTCCGGTGACTGTGGAGGCCAGGTCATCTGGCGAAGCACCCCATCACTCTCCTTCATGGTCAAATAGTCCTTACACAGCCTGGAGGTGTGTTTGGGGTCATTGTCCTGTTGAAAAATAAATGATGATCCAACTAAACGCAAACCGGATGGAATAGCATGCCGCTGCAAGATGCTGTGGTAGCCATGCTGGTTCCGTATGCCTTCAATTTTGAATAAATCCCCAACAGTGTCACCAGCAAAGCACCCCCACACCATCACACCTCCTCCTCCATGCTTCACGGTGGGAACCAGGCATGTATAGTGCATCCGTTCACCCTTTCTGCGTCGCACAAAGACACAGTGGTTGGAACCAAAGATCTCAAATTTGGACTCATCAGACCAAAGCACAGATTTCCACTGGTCTAATGTCCATTCCTTGTGTTCTTTAGCCCAAACAAGTCTCTTCTGCTTGTTGCCTGTCCTTAGCAGTGGTTTCCTAGCAGATATTCTACCATGAAGGCCTGATTCACACAGTCTCCTCTTAACAGTTGTTCTAGAGATGTGTCTGCTGCTAGAACTCTGTGTGGCATTGACCTGGTCTCTAATCTGAGCTGCTGTTAACCTGCGATTTCTGAGGCTGGTGACTCGGATGAACTTATCCCCCACAGCAGAGGTGACTCTTGGTCTTCCTTTCCTGGGGCGGTCCGCATGTGAGCCAGTTTCTTTGTAGCGCTTTATTCTTTTTGTGACTGCACTTGGGGACACTTTCAAAGTTTTTCTTAAAGTAATGATGGCCACTCATTTTTCTTTACTTAGCTGCCTTTTTCTTGCCATAATACAAATTCTAACAGTCTATTCAGTAGGACTATCAGCTGTGTATCCACCTGACTTCTCCACAAGGCAACTGATGGTCCCAACCCCATTTATAAGGCAAGAAATCCCACTTATTAAACCTGACAGAGCACACCTGTGAAGTGAAAACCATTTCAGGTGACTACCTCTTGAAGCTCATCAAGAGAATGCCAATAGTGTGCAAATCAGTAATCAAAGCAAAAGGTGGCTACTTTGAAGAACCTAGAATATGACATTTTCAGTTGTTTCACACTTTTTTGTTATGTATATAATTCCACATGTGTTAATTCATAGTTTTGATGCCTTCAGTGTGAATCTACAATTTTCATAGTCATGAAAACAAAAAGAAAACTCTTTGAATGAGAAGGTGTGTCCAAGCTTTTGGTCTGTACTGTATATACACTCACCTAAAGAATTATTAGATACACCTGTTCTATTTCTCATTAATGCGATTATCTAGTCAACCAATCACATGGCAGTTGCTTCAATGCATGTAGGGTTGTGGTCCTGGTCAAGACAATCTCCTGAACTCCAAACTGAATGTCAGAATGGGAAAGAAAGGTGATTTAAGCAATTTTGAGCGTGGCATGGTTGTTGGTGCCAGACGGGCCGGTCTGAGTATTTCACAATCTGCTCAGTTACTGGGATTTTCACGCACAACCATTTCTAGGGTTTACAAAGAATGGTGTGAAAAGGGAAAAACATCCAGTATGCGGCAGTCCTGTGGGCGAAAATGCCTTGTTGATGCTAGAGGTCAGAGGAGAATGGGCCGATAGAAGCTGATAGAAGAGCAACGTTGACTGAAATAACTACTCGTTACAACCGAGGTATTCAGCAAAGCATTTGTGAAGCCACAACACGCACAACCTTGAGGCGGATAGGCTACAACAGCAGAAGACCCCACCGGGTACCACTCATCTCCACTACAAATAGGAAAAAGAGGCTACAATTTGCACAAGCTCACAAAAATTGGACTGTTGAAGACTGGAAAAATGTTGTCTGGTCTGAAGAGTCTCAATTTCTGTTGACATTCAAATGGTAGAGTCCGAATTTGGCGTAAACAGAATGAGAACATGTATCCATCATGCCTTGTTACCACTGTGCAGGCTGCTGGTGGTGGTATAATGGTGTGGGGGATGTTTTCTGGGCACACATTAGGCCCCTTAGTGCCAATTGGCCATCGTTTAAATGCCACGGGCTACCTGAGCATTGTTTCTGACCATGTCCATCCCTTCATGACCACCATGTACCCATCCTCTGATGGCTACTTCCAGCAGGATAATGCACCATGTCACAAAGCTCAAATCATTTCAAATTGGTTTCTTGAACATGAAAAGGAGTTCACTGTACTAAAATGGCCCAACAGTCACCCAATAGAGCATCTTTGGGATGTGGTGGAACGGAAGCTTCGTGCCCTGGATGTGCATCCCTCAAATCTCCATCAACTGCAAGATGCGATCCTATCAATATGGGCCAACATTTCTAAAGAATGCTATCAGCACCTTGTTGAATCAATGCCACGTAGAATTAAGGCAGTTCTGAAGGCAAAAGGGGGTATTAGTATGGTGTTCCTAATAATTCTTTAGATGAGTGTATATATATATATATATATATTTATCTGTGTGAGAAATGTACAAATAGAGATGTATGATGTAACCGTAACCTGCTGATTTACTAAATTCTACACCAGGTACTTCTAAGTAGTCATTTGTAAAGGGATGAAATTATCATTTGCATAACTATATATATACCTTACAGAGTGTTGGCTAAAGATACTAAAGTAATGTAAGCATTGCACCTGGGCATTTGTTATCACGGATCTCTCTGATCCACTCCTCATGCCTCCTCTTCAAATCCGATCATTTTTTGACAATGACCATCTTCTTGTAGCTTCTTTGGAATTCACGCCACAGTTCAGTGTGGATCTCCCTCACAATCCGCTGTTTTTTATCATGGGTGCGGTCGTAGCTCCGCTCCAACATGCGCTGCAGGATAAAGATGCAAGCATATAATTCCACATTTTTGACATATAAGGATTGAAAATAATGTCATCAACAACACAGCAAAAAAACAATTAAGTCTTTAAAGGTCAAATATTACATTTAGGGCTCATGCACACAAACTTTCGTGCATTGGGGACCACAATTGCGGTCACAAATGCACGGGCAACATCTGTGGGTCTGCTGCAGACGGATCCCAGACCCATTCACTTGAAAGGGTCCGTGATCTGTCCGTTCCATAAAAAAGTAGTGCATGGATTACTTTTTTGGGGTTCGGAGGCACAGCCAGAAACTACACGGAAGCACTCTGAAGTGCTTCCGTGGGGTTCCGCACCGCATCTTCCCGATTGCAGACCCATTGAAGTGACTGGGTCAGTGATCCGTGATGCAGGGTGCACATGGCCGGTGGCCGTGTATTGTGGACCTGCTGTATGCAGGCCGCAATACGGCCACGGACGGCACACATTCGTAAAGTTACCATTATAAGATCGAATTGTATTTCTTTTGTATGTGTGTGGGGTCTGAGCAATCGTATATTGGCCAGCTGAGCAGTGATGTACCTGTCTAGTGAAGTGACGGTACAGTATGAGGTGTTAAGCTGGTTCTCCTCCCCGTGGTGCACCCTGTCTAACGCTAAATGAACCAACAAATTATGCCGGTCAGACAAAGAAAGCTGACCAACAGGACAAAACTTTAATCTATAGACTATGTATGTGTGGGGTATATAGTGTTGGGTATATAGTGTGTGGTAATATATATATAGTGTGTGGCAGGAAAATAAATGTGCATGTAAGAGACTTTTCTCTGCTGTACATACAGGTCCTTCTAAAAAAATTAGCATATTGTGATAAAGTTCATTATTTTCTGTAATGTACTGATAAACATTAGACTTTCATATATTTTAGATTCATTACACACAACTGAAGTAGTTCAAGCCTTTTATTGTTTTAATATTGATGATTTTGGCATACAGCTCATGAAAACCCAAAATTCCTATCTAAAAAAATTAGCATATCATGAAAAGGTTCTCTAAACGAGCTATTAACCTAATCATCTGAATCAACTAATTAACTCTAAACACCTGCAAAAGATTCCTGAGGCTTTTAAAAACTCCCAGCCTGGTTCATTACTCAAAACCGCAATCATGGGTAAGACTGCCGACCTGACTGCTGTCCAGAAGGCCATCATTGCCACCCTCAAGCAAGAGGGTAAGACACAGAAAGACATGTCTGAAGGAATAGGCTGTTCCCAGAGTGCTGTATCAAGGCACCTCAGTGGGAAGTCTGTGGGAAAGAAAAAGTGTGGCAGAAAACGGTGCACAACGAGAAGAGGTGACCGGACCCTGAGGAAGATTGTGGAGAAGGACCGATTCCAGACCTTGGGGGACCTGCGGAAGCAGTGGACTGAGTCTGGAGTAGAAACATACAGAGCCACCGTGTACAGGCGTGTGCAGGAAATGGGCTACAGGTGCCGCATTCCCCAGGTCAAGCCACTTTTGAACCAGAAACAGCGGCAGAAGCGCCTGACCTGGGTTACAGAGAAGCAGCACTGGACTGTTGCTCAGTGGTCCAAAGTACTTTTTTCGGATGAAAGCAAATTTTGCATGTCATTCGGAAATCAAGGTGCCAGAGTCTGGAGGAAGACTGGGGAGAGGGAAATGCCTGAAGTCCAGTGTCAAGTACCCACAGTCAGTGATGGTCTGGGGTGCCATGTCAGCTGCTGGTGTTGGTCCACTGTGGTTTATCAAGGGCAGGGTCAATGCAGCTAGCTATCAGGAGATTTTGGAGCACTTCATGCTTCCATCTGCTGAAAAGCTTTATGGAGATGAAGATTTCATTTTTCAGCACGACCTGGCACCTGCTCACAGCGCCAAAACCACTGGTAAATGGTTTACTGACCATGGTATTACTGTGCTCAATTGGCCTGCCAACTCTCCTGACCTGAACCCCATAGAGAATCTGTGGGATATTGGGAAGAGAAAGTTGATAGACGCAAGACCCAACACTCTGGATGAGCTTAAGGCCGCTATCGAAGCATCCTGGGCCTCCATAACACCTCAGCAGTGCCACAGGCTGATTGCCTCCATGCCACGCCGCATTGAAGCAGTCATTTCTGCAAAAGGATTCCCGACCAAGTATTGAGTGCATAACTGAACACAATTATTTGAAGGTTGACTTTTTTTTGTATTAAAAACACTTTTCTTTTATTGGTCGGATGAAATATGCTAATTTTTTGAGATAGGATATTTGGGTTTTCATGAGCTGTATGCCAAAATCATCAATATTAAAACAATAAAAGGCTTGAACTACTTCAGTTGGTGTGTAATGAATCTAAAATATATGAAAGTCTAATGTTTATCAGTACATTACAGAAAATAATGAACTTTATCACAATATGCTAATTTTTTTAGAACATGCTACAGAAATAGTGGCGTGATGTCCCAACAATACTAAGTTCACCAATCAGTATTATGTTGGCAGACCTGATTAAAGGTGAATTTTTATGTATTGCGCTAAAATGTACAAATCAATAGTGTCGATTTGCACGATCTCAAAAATTTTGTAACACTCTATCTGCATATAAAGCTATTGTTATGACATGCATGGAAATTTTATCTAAAACACTGTTAAAAATGTACAATTACTTACCGTGATGAGGAGTTCTTCCTTATTATCTTGAAAGTTGCTGGCAATTAATTTGATCACTTATGTAGCATAGCAGTGCGTGCGTGAGTATGTTCATAAGTACGTGCGTGCATAATGAAATCATGAAATCACAAATATTTTACGAATATTCGCCTAAATATATTGCAAATTCAAATATTGCCCCTGCCGTTCATCACTTTATACGTATATAGCCTATATAGAAACACTAATAAATTCTAACCCACAAACTTTAGTGTCCCAATTTACCGTCGGCTTATTCTATAAAGACACCGCAGGTCATGATGACCGGGCTCTCGACGGCCGTAATGACGGTTTCACCAAGAGAGCTCAGTATACGACTCGCTCTAAAGGTGTTGAAATAATGGGCCCCATTTATGCCGATTTATTTAATCAGCCGAAGTTAATACTGAGCGGCCTAGATCTAAAGATAAAGTTGACCAGAAACAAAAACACCTTCTTCTCGACCCATTTTATAATTCAAATATGGCACGCGTCGCTGTTTGTCAAAAGAGTTCAAGTATCGCCCGCTGTGAGAATCTGACACAGTTGCGCTCTGTTAACTGCTAACGCAAAGTACTCGGTCGATTGCTTAAAGTGTATAGCGTTTCCGCAGGTACGCACATATATAACCATGAGATTCTTTTTCTGGGAAAAATCCCGAAAACAGTGATACTAGCGTTTGTGGACAACAAATCATTTTCCGGAAATCTCAGAGCTGAAATTAGATTTGCCGAGTCAGTGGTGAACACTATTAACATGATTGTGTATTCAGTTCATGAAAACATTATTAAAATAAACAATAGACAGGAGGTTTTATATGATTTTTAATAAATTCATAATTACGAAATTACCTGCGTTATTAAAGCCGACTTTCACGCCCGACGAATATGTAAAGGCTTATTTCCGTGCAATTTATTACCGTTAAATAAAATCATCGACCGCCCGGCGGCTTATATTGTAAATACAGACAATTCATATCAGCGGGGGAAGCACTGGATTTTAATTATATTACAACCGAACGGCATCTCTAGATTTTTTGATAGTCATGGATTATCGCCAGCGAGTAAAATATTTCCTGGTGAATTTATGAAATTTTCATTTAAAAAGCAGAAAACAAAACAAAAAACACAAAAGGAGAAAATATTCTATGACAGCTCAAAATATATACAGGCTGGCATGGTCTTATAGTCAGAAACCCATTAATCAGTAAAAGACTGAAATGAAAAGACTGGGGATAGGAAAAGTATATGGTTCCTCAAGTCAAAGGGAAGAACAGACTGGAGTGGGTCTCATACACAAAGACTGATGAGTCACATGAAGACACTGTCTAGGGACAAGGAGAGGAGATGGGTGATGGTTGTGCTAGGTTGTTAAAATAATTATGTGTATAGAACATTTATTCACCCATATCTAATCAGATCTAATCTCTGAAAATGTGAACGAATATGAGGAAAATTGATGTTTGTTTAAGATAATGGAAGGGGGGGGGGGGTTAAGGACATAGCAGACAGTGTGAAGATAGAAAGAACAAAAAAAAAGACCTGCTTGCTCATCTTTGACTGATGCCAAAGCTCCATGGCACCTAATGTATCTAAATGAAAAGGACTATTAAATACCTGTTCCCTTTTTGGGTGCTCCATGGATCACTGTCACTGGACAGGTGGAATATTTCATATAAACAGTCTGTTAGATTCAGCAGTAGGTATGGGTGTTCACAAGGTCACAGTAAAAAAGATGGAGCTTTTCAGTTTAATTAGCTGAAAAGACAGAACTTGAAATGAGAAAATGGTGAAGAAAAAAAAAGACATTAAAGCAGCCAGAAAATGCAACCATCACATGGAGCGTGTCACCTGGACCAAAGCAGATCATTAGAAATTGGCCTCAGGTGAGATGATTAGCAAATTTGGCTTTTGCGCTATTTTCCCAACACTCCTGCGCTGTTCTCATGTAGAAGAAAATCACCATCTGAAAGACTGGAGGTCTGACCCTGTGGTGCCTGGGGTCAGAAGGTTGCAGCAGGTGGTTACTCGCTCAGTTTCAAGGGATCGCTCCATGACCTAGTTGTGGGAATGGATTCTGGTCCAGGTTTTCCTGTTTTGGCTTGCTATCCTTTTTGTCATATCTAGGAATCAGTACTTTTTCCTTTCAGCTGTTCTTGGTCAGCCACTCCCAGCTCCTATATATTCTATACTCCTACTTCCCTTGCTGCCAGATATAGACCTTCCTTCCAGGTTATCTATTCTGACCTCTGGTAGAGTTGGAGCTGCTGTGGAGCTGCTGGAGCAGTTGGAACCGGTGCTGTCGGATCGGTTCTCCCCAGTTTGTTGTCTACTGTTTGTTGTCTCCCTTCGGGAATTGTATGTGGTGTTTGTGTTGTTTGTCCTCTCCATGTTGTTACCCTAGGTGTCAGTGGTGAGGACTAGTGCTCCCACCGCCATACTCACTACCTAGGGTTTTTTGAGGGTAAGCCAGGGACAAGGCACATGATCGACTTACGGGTGAGCAACCCGTCAAGGGACATCAGGGCAGCCAGGTGCCAGAGCTAGGTGAGTTAGAGGTCACCACTCCTCCCTCTCCCTTGTGAAAGGGCACCCTCCTTCCCTCCCCTCTGCGCCACACGCAGTGGCGTACACACAATCCATGGGGCCCCGGTGCGAAACTGATCTATGGGGCCCCCTCCCCGTCGCCCCCCCCTAACCTGCCTCCAAGCCACCTCCCCTACTAGTGTTGTAACTATAGTGTAATGGGCCACAGTGCAAACATTTTTACAAAGAACCGGCAGATTTTCTTACTAAGGGCTCTTTCCGTACGGATAATCCACTGCGTGACTGAGTGCCAAGCCCCATTCTGGACAGCAGAGACACGGAGCAGTAACATGATTGACTGTGATCTTTTTACTACAAAATCACGGTGACAACTTTATGTCTCTGTGATTTTGTAGTAAAAAGATCACAGAGAGGCACAGAGCATTGCCAATCATGTTAATGCTCCATGTCTCTGCTGTCCGGAACGGGGCTTGGCTCTCTTTCACGCAGTGGATTACCCGCACGGGATACGCTCGTGTTAAAGAGCCCTAAGCCCAATGCATGGCTACACTCACCCAGTCCTAATAAAATCAGGTCCTACCTCATCCAGGGTGTCGCTGGTATCGGCGTGATGTCCGCTGGATCCAGAACAAGGTCCCCGTGGTGAGAAAAAAAGAATAATCACATAAGGAAGGGATGGTGACTGCCCCTGTGAAATCACCAGCGGGGAGCGCTGTGCTGGCCTGTAAGACTGAGCCATGCCAATGTATAGCAGGGTAATCTAGGACATTTCCCCTAAGTGCAACCACACAGTACTAATGCCTACCTTGTGGCCCCTCACAGTAGTTATGCCCACCTTTGTTCCTGTCACAGTAATTATGCCCAGATATGTGCCCCCTCAGTATTAATGCCAGATTATGTGCCCCTCACAGTAGTAATGCCAGACTATGTGCCCCTCATCTAGTAACGCCAGATTATATGCCCCTCACAGTAGTAATGCCAGATTATGTGCCCCTCACAGTATTTATGCCCAGATATGTGCCCCCTCAAAGTAGATATGCCCAGATATGTGCCCCCTCAGAGTGGTTATGCCAGATTATGTGTTCCCTCACAGTAGTAATTCCAGATTATGTGCCCCTTCACAGTATTTATGCCCAGTTATGTGCCCCCTCAAAGTAAATATGCCCAGATATGTGTCCCTTCAGAGTGGTTATGCCAGATTATGTGCCCCTCACATTAGATATGCCCACATATGTGCCCCTCACATTGGTTATGCCAGATTACATGCCCCGTCACAGTAGTTATGCCTTCATATGTGCCCCCTCATAGTTATGCCTTTATATGTGCCCCCCTCACAGTAGTTATGCCACATTAGGTGCCCCCTCAAATTAGTTTTGGCAGATTAGGTGCCCCCCTCAAATTAGTTATGGCAGATTAGGTTCCCCTCAGTAGAGATGCCAACTTTTGTGCCCCCTCACTCTAGTTGTTCCCATCAACCCACCCACCCAGCCTCTCTGCCCCTCTGCCCCCCTGCCCCCAGTCTGCAGCGTTAGAAAAAAAATACACATACTTACCTTCTTCCCTGATGAGAGGAGGCAGATTGCCGGGCTTTAAGGTCTCCTCCCACAGCCAGCAGCGCGATCTGGGGCCAGCAGGGGGAGCTCCTGAGCTCTGAAGATCAGTGAAGCAGGGAGCAGAGAGGTTTCCCTGCTTCACTATAGAAACGGAACTGCCGGCCGGGTGTGAGTGAGTGCGCTCCCCCCTCTTACTTGACCCTCCGGCCCCCACCCCCATATTATACATGTAATGGTGGCACTGTACTTCATACCGGGCCCCATCAGAGCGCTCCATTACATGTGAGTACAGTGGGGGCCCTGCCAGCGGCCGGGGGTCCACAGGCGGCTGGGCCCCCTGGAGTGCCAGGGCCCGGTCTCAACTGCGACCCCTGCGACCATGGTATGTACGCCACTGGCTACACGTCTGTTACCTGCCATAGCAGACGTGATACATGTCTCTGTAAATGTGGCAGACTATACACAAGGTGCGGCCTCATCTGCTCATTCCAATGTGACAATGTTTTAATATTTGTGGAACTTTTTATTTGCCTTTGTCTCGAAGGCAACAGGTTTATTTTTATCATTTAGTAGATAGATTTCATAAATAAATGATGCCGCCTAGTTTGGTATATAAGGACACAGCATGTTTTTTGCTTTACCAACTGTGTATTTCAAAGAGATAATTTATATAGTGCATCAGTTTCCATAGCTTATATTACTTTAACTAAATTTAATATATTACTTTATAAATTAACCGCCTCCGGACCGCCTAACGCAGGATTGCGTTCCGGAGGCAGTCGATTACTTCCTCCTTCACGCTTCGGCACGTCATCTCGTGAGACGCGAGATTACGCGCACAGCCGGCCCGCGCATGCGCATTGCGGGCCTGCAAAAGTTAAAGGAGGAGTTCGTCACCAGCCTGCCAGCCAATGATCACCGCTGGCAGGCTGGTGATTTTAAAAAAATTGAATCACAAGCCAGTTAACACATTATATTTATAAATATAGTGTGTTAAATGGCTGCCCTGCTCCTCTGCTGGTCCATTTCGTCGGTTGGTCCCAGCAGAGGAGCACAGTTCACAGTGAGTACACCAAACACTACACTTAGCCCCAGATCACCCCCCATCACCCCAATTAACCCCTTGATCACCCCTGTCAATCACTAGTGAAAGGGAAAAAAGTGATCAGTGTAAACTGTCACTTTTTTTTTTTCACTAGCATTGACGGTTAGGTTTAGGATAGTTTAGGCCCCTTTGTTAGGTAGTTAGCGTCGGTTAGCGCCCAGCCCACCGCACCGAAGTAACAGATTCGCTGATTAGCGTATCGCTAATCAGCATTTGTACTTTTATAGTATCTGTAAGTGATCAGAACTGATCACAGTCAAATCTATAATAGTATTAGTGTCACCTTAGTTCGCCCTCCACCCACAACGCAGTGTTTGCCCGATCAGGCCTGATCGGTCGCCCACACGTGCGTTCACCCTTGCCCGCCCCGCCGCAGTGACAATTTATTTAATTTTTTATCACTGCACAATCACTTTACAAGCGCTGCGGCGATCAAAAAATCAGTTTTTATATTTTTTATCAATCGCAGCGGCTTACTGTACTTCGCTAGCCTCCCATTTGTAAGACAGGCTTGCTTTTTTTCTTGGGTAGTCTCAGGGAATACCCCCTAAATTTAGTTGACCAAATGGCAAGTAAGGGGTATTCTTCTGAAGAGGCCTACAGGCTTCTGACCCAGTCGGATGAGGAATGGGAGCCCTCATCTGATGAATCCAGCGGGTCAGAATATGATCCTGTAGAAAGCAGTGGTAGTCTGACCCAAAGTTCGGACGATGAGGTTGAGGTCCCTGATACCACCAGGCGTACACCGGCCCCGTGTTGCTAGACCACAGGTTGCGCAGGATCCGCTTCAAGGGCAGCAGAGTGGGGCTGGCGCTGTCGGATTACGTGGTGAGGCATACACCAGCAGCGCAGCTCATCCTGGACCTAGTACCAGCATGGTGAAGTGGCGAGCACCAGAAGGGCAGTTGAAGCTGGTACGGTGGCACGTGCATTAGTTCCCCCGTCGCAGCCACTGCACAGACAGGCCCCTAGAGTCCCTGAGGTGCTGGCAAACCCTGATTGGCAGCCCCCAACTTCAGCCGCAGCAGAAGTTCCCCCTTTCACCGCCCCGTCTGGAGTTCTGGTTGAGACAGCTCAGATCGGATCGGCACTGTTTTTTTTTTAGCTGTTCTTGACTGCGGAGCTCTTGGACATAGTCGTGGCAGAAATAAATCGGTATGCCACTCAATTTATAGCCGCCAACCCGGGAAGCTTTTATGCCCAGTCTTTCCGATGAAAACCCGTCCAAGTTTCCGAATTTAAAACTTTTCTGGGCCTTCTCCTCAACATGGGCCTGACAAAAAAGCATGAATTGCGGTCATATTGGTCCACGAACCCAATTCATCACATGCCCATGTTCTCTGCTGCCATTTCCAGGACACGATTTGAGACCATCCTGCGTTTCCTGCACTTTAGTGACAACAGCACCTCTCGTCCAAGAGGCCACCCAGCTTTTGACCGGCTCCACAAAATTCGGCCCCTCATAGACCACCTTAACACCAAATTTGCAGATTTGTATACCCCTGAGCAAAACATCTGCATAGACGAGTCCCTTATACATTTTACCTGGCGCCTTGGCTTCAAACAATACATCCCAAGCAAGTGCGCCCGGTATGGGGTCAAATTATATAAGCTCTGTGAAAGGGCCACAGGCTATACGCAAAAATTTCGAGTCTATGAGGGTAAAGATCAGACCCTGGAGCTGGTCGGTTGCCCTGACTACCTGGGGAGCAGTGGGAAGACAGTCTGGGACTTGGTGTCACCCTTATTTGGCAAGGGGTACCATCTTTATGTGGACAATTTCTACACAAGTGTGCCCCTCTTCAGGCATTTGTTTATAGAACAGATTGGCTGCTGTGGCACTGCGCGACCTAGTCGCCGGGCTTCGCCCAACGGCTCGTTACCACCTGTCTTGCAAGGGGGGAGAGTGCTGCCTTGTGTAATGAAGAACTGCTCGCGGTGAAATGGAGAGACAAGCGTGACGTTTACATTCACACAGACACGACAATCCAAATAGAACGAGCAACCAGTGTCATTGAAAAGCCCCTCTTGGTCCACGACTATAATTTGCTCATGGGAGGGGTGGACTTCAATGACCAGATGTTGGCTCCTTATTTAGTGTCCCACCGCACCAGACGCTGGTATAAGAAGGTGTCTGTATATTTATTTCAATTGGGTATGTACAATAGTTTTGTTCTCTACAGTAAGGCTGAGGAGAACAGGATCCTTCCTCAAATTTCAGTTAGATATCATTGAGAACCTCCTGTATTCAGGAGTTTCCGTGGCCCCATCCACCAGTGTAGTGAGCCGTCTACACAAGCGACATTTCCCCAATTTCGTTGCTGGTATCTCAACCCAAGCGCTACCCCGAAAAAGATGTAGTGTCTGTAGAAGGAGTGGAATAAGGCGTGACACCCACTATTTCTGTCCTGACTGCCCTGACCACCCTGCCCTATGCTTAGGGGAGTGTTTCCGGAAGTACCACACACAGATACACTATTAGCATAGGGATTTTGTGACACAGGACAGGCACACAGAACTCTTAGGGCCCTTTCACTCACAGCTGCTGCAAACCTCTCCTTTCACCTGGGATAAAGTGCATAATGTACTTCGCCACATCTCTCTGGCGCTTTGCACATTGTCACATGGGAAAGGAGAGGTTTGTCCTATACGCAGGAGAGGTGCGGACAATGGACGCAAGCAAACAACATAGCAAGCTAAGTACACCCTGTTACACTTATAGGATTGTCTTATTTATTGCTGTAGCCTATAATTGAGGCTTTGACAGGCACAAATTGCTTGTTACTGCTTGCCTGCAACCCTGGTATTGTTTGGTCCCCTGATGATCTTGCGTAAAGCCAGTGAAACGTGTAGGGACATTGCCTATTTTTCACTTGTCTGTCTTCCCTAGCAGGTGATTGGTCTTTATTGCTTCTGACGAAGCTGGGTAGTCAATGGATAGGTCTGAGGGCCATCTAGGGACAGTCAGAGAGGGACTTCATTCATAGTTAGGAAAAAGGGACATTTTTAGGGGAAGAGACCTAGCATCTGTCTCCCTCTTATTATCTATCCCTGTTTTTTCCTAACTCCCCCTCTGAGTGAGCCAGTGAACATACAGTACAGACCAAAAGTTTGGACACACCTTCTCATTCAAATAGTTTTCTTTATTTTCATGACTATGAATATCGTAGATTCACACTGAAGGCATCAAAACTATGAATTAACACATGTGGAATTATATACATAACAAAAAAGTGTGAAACAACTGAAAATATGTCATATTCTAGGTTCTTCAAAGTAGTCACCGTTTGCTTTGATTACTGCTTTGCACACTCTTGGCATTCTCTTGATGAGCTTCAAGAGGTAGACACCTGAAATGGTCTTCCAACAGTCTTGAAGGAGTTCCCAGAGATGCTTAGCACTTGTTGGACCTTTTGCCTTCACTCTGCAGTCCAGCTCACCCCAAACCATCTCGATTAGGTTCAGGTCCGGTGACTGTGGAGGCCAGGTCATCTGGCGCAGCACCCCATCACTCTCCTTCATGGTCAAATAACCCTTACACAGCCTGGAGGTGTGTTTGGGGTCATTGTCCTGTTGAAAAATAAATTATGGTCCAACTAAACGCAAACCAGATGGAATAGCATGCCACTGAAAGATGCTGTGGTAGCCATGCTGGTTCAGTATGCCTTCAATTTTGAATAAATCCCCAACAGTGTCACCAGCAAAGCACCCCCACACCATCACATCTCCTCCTCCATGCTTCACGATAGGAACCAGGCATGTAGAGTCCATCCGTTCACCGTTTCTGCAGTCGCACAAAGACACGGTGGTTGGAAGCAAAAGATCTCAAATTTGGACTCATCAGACCAAAGCAAACTACTTCTCACACATATGGGCCTCTAAATTGCCAGGGACAGTATAACTACGCCACAAGTGACCCCATTTTGGAAAGAAGACACCCCAAGGTATTCCGTGAGGGGCATGGCGAGTTCCTAGAATTTTTTATTTTTTGTCACAAGTTAGCGGAAAATGATGATTTATTTTTTTTCCTTACAAAGTCTCATATTCCACTAACTTGCGACAAAAAATAAAAAATTCTAGGAACTCGCCATGCCCCTCACGGAATACCTTGGGGTGTCTTCTTTCCAAAATGGGGTCACTTGTGGCGTAGTTATACTGCCCTGGCAATTTAGGGGCCCATATGTATGAGAAGTAGTTTGCAATCAAAATGTGTAAAAAATGGCCTGCGAAATCCAAAAGGTGCACTTTGGAATGTGGGCCCCTTTGCCCACCTAGGCTGCAATAAAGTGTCACACATCTGATATCGCCGTACTCAGGAGAAGTTGGGGAATGTGTTTTGGCATGTCATTTTACATATACCCATGCTGGGTGAGAGAAATATCTTGGCAAAAGACAACTTTTCCAATTTTTTTATACAAAGTTGGCATTTGACCAAGATATTTATCTCACCCAGCATGGGTATATGTAAAATGACACCCCAAAACACATTCCCCAACTTCTCCTGAGTACGGTGATACCACATGTGTGACACTTTTTTGCAGCCTAGATGCGCAAAGGTGCCCAAATTCCTTTTAGGAGGGCATTTTTAGACATTTGGATCCCAGACTTCTTCTCACGCTTTAGGGCCCCTAAAAAGCCAGGACAGTATAAATACCCCACATGTGACCCCACTTTGGAAAGAAGACACCCCAAGGTATTCAATGAGGGGCCTGGCGAGTTCATAGAATTTTTTTTTGTGGGCATAAGTTAGCGGAAATTGTTTTTTTTTTTTTGTGTTTTTTCCTCACAAAGTCTCACTTTCCGCTAACTTGGGACAAAAATTTAAATCTTTCATGGACTCAATATGCCCCTCAGCGAATACCTTGGGGTGTCTTCTTTCCAAAATGGGGTCAGTTGTGGGGTGTTTGTACTGCCCTGGTATTTGAGGGTCTCCGCAATCATTACATGTATGGCCAGCATTAGGAGTTTCTGCTATTCTCCTTATATTGAGCATACAGGTAATGAGATTTTTTTTTTCCGTTCAGCCTGTGGGCTGAAAGAAAAAAATTACCGGCACAGATTTCTTCATTCGCATTGATCAATGTGGATGAAAAAATCTCTGCCCCCCCAAAAAAGGAGGGGAAAGGCATCTGCCAGGACATAGGAGCTCCGCCCAACATCCATACCCACTTAGCTCGTATGCCCTGGCAAACCCGATTTCTCCATTCACATCAATCGATGTGGATGAATAAATCATTGCCGGGATTTATTTTTATTTTTTTTATATACAAAGTGTTTGCCAAAGCATAGGAACGCTGCCTCCTCCTCAGCTCATATGCCTTGGCAAACGTATCTTTTACTGCAGAGGAGAAATCTCGTCTTGCAGCGCCGCATACACCGACTTGTGTGTAATCTGACAGCAGCGCAATGCTTCTGTCAGAATGCACATCAGTGCTGCAGCCAGTCGATCGGTTGGTCCACCTGGAAGGTAAAAAAAAAAAAAAAAAAAAAAAACAGGCCACAACGCAATAATTTTATTAACTTTGGAACAGAACATATAAACTTTAACTTTTTTAACTGAACATTAACCTTTTTGCTTACTGGTGTTTTTTTTTTGTTTTTTTTTTACCTTTATACAACAAACCTCTCCTTCCCCATGGATCAATGTGCAAAGCGCCCAAAGATGTGGCGAAGTGCGTTATGCACTTTGTCCCAGGTGAAAGGAGACGTTTGCAGCAGCTGTATGTGAATGGGCCCTAATAGCCCTGTGTGCCTGTCCTGGTGAGATGTGATCCCTATGCTAGGTGTACCTGTGTGTGGTACTTCCGGAAACACTCCCCTAAGCATAGGGCAGGGTGGTCAGGACAGTCAGGACAGAAATAGCGGGTGTCACGCCTTATTCCACTCCTGCTACAGACACAACATCTTTTTCGGGGTGACGGTTGGGTTGAGTTACCGGCAACGACATTGGGGAAATGTCGCTCGTGTAGACGGCTAACTACACTGGTGGATGGGGCCACGGAACCTCCTGGGTACAGGAGGTTCTCGATGATCTCTTCCTGAAATTTGAGGAAGGATCCAGTTCTCCCAGCCTTACTGTAGAGAACAAAGCTATTATACAGAGCCAATTGAATCAAATATACAGACACCTTCTTATACCAGCGTCTGGTTCTGTGGGAAACTAAATACGGAGACAACATCTGGTCATTGAAGTCCACCCCTCCCATGTGAAGGTTATAGTCGTGGACTGAGAAGGGCTTTTCAATGACACTGGTTGCTCGCTCAATTTGTATTGTCGTGTCTGCGTGAATGGAGGAGAGCATGTAAACGTCACGCTTGTCTCTCCATTTCACCGCGAGCAGTTCTTCGTTACACAAGGCAGCCCTCTCCCCCCTTGCAAGACGGGTGGTAACGAGCCGTTGGGGGAAGCCCGCGAGACTAGTTTGCGCGGTGCCACAGGCGCCAATCTGTTCAAGAAACAAATGCCTAAAGAGGGCCACACTTGTGTAGAAATTGTCCACATAAAGATGGTACCCCTTGCCGAATAAGGGTGACACTAAGTCCCAGACTGTCTTCCCACTGCTCCCCAGGTAGTCAGGGCAACCGACCGGCTCCAGGGTCTGATCTTTTCCCTCATAGATCCGAAATTTGTGGGTATAGCCTGTGGCCCTTTGACAGAGCTTCTACAATTTGACCCCATACCGGGCGTGCTTGCTTGAGATGTATTGTTTGAAGCCAAGGCGCCCGGTAAAATGTATTAGGGACTCGTCTATGCAGATGTTTTGCTCTGGGGTATACAAATCTGCAAATTTCTGGTTGAAATGGTCTATGAGGGGCCGAATTTTGTGGAGCTGGTCAAAAGCTGGGTGGCCTCTGGGACGGGAGGCGGTGTTGTCGCTAAAGTGCAGGAAACGCAGGATGGCCTCAAAACGTGCCCTGGACATAGAAGCAGAGAACATGGGCATGTGATGAATTGGGTTCGTGGACCAATATGACCGCAATTCATGCTTTTTAGTTAGACCCATGTTGAGGAGAAGGCCCAGAAAATTTTTAATTTCGGAAACTTGGACTGGTTTCCACCGGAAAGGCTGGGCATAATAGCTTCCCAGGTTGGCGGTTATAAATTGTGTGGCATACCGGTTTGTTTCTGCCACGACTATGTCTAAGAGCTCCGCAGTCAAGAACAGCTCAAAAAATCCCAGAGCCGAACCGATCTGAGCTGTCTCAACCCGAACTCCAGACTGGGCGGTGAAAGGGGGAACTACAGGTGCGGCTGAAGTTGGGGACTGCCAATCAGGGTTTGCCAGCAGCTCAGGGATTCTAGGGGGTCTACGGGCCCGTCTTGGCAGTGGCTGCGACGGGGTAACTACTGCTCGTGCCACCGCACCAGCTTCAACTGCCCTTCTGGTGCTCGCCACTTCACCAGGTTGTACGGCAGCGCTGGTACTAGGTCCAGGGAGGGCTGCGCTGCTGGTGTATGCCTCACCACGTAATCCGACAGCGCCAGCCCCACTCTGCTGCCCTTGAAGCGGATCCTGCGCAACCTGTGGTCTAGCGACACGGGGCCGGGTACGCCTGGTGCTATCAGGGACCTCAGCCTCCTCGTCCGAACTTTGGGTCAGAGAGCCACTGCTTTCTACAGGTTCATATTCTGACCCGCTAGATTCATCAGATGAGGGTTCCCATTCCTCATCCGACTGGGTCAGAAGCCTGTAGGCCTCTTCAGAGGAATACCCCCTGTTAGACATGTGGGCAACTAAATTTAGGGGTATTCCCTGAGACTACCCAAGAAAAAAAGCAAGCCTGTCTTACAAAGGGGAGGCTAGCGAAGTACCGGAGGCCGCTGCGGATGATAAAAAATATCAAAACTGATTTTTTTATCGCCGCAGCGCGTGTAAAGTGATTGTGCAGTGATCAAAAAAAAAAATAATTTTTGTCACTGCGGTGGGGCGGGTGTGGGCGACCGATCAGGCCTGATCGGGCAAACACAGCGTTTTGGGTGGAGGGCGAACTAAAGTGACACTAATACAATTATAGATCTGACTGTGATCACTGTTTTGATCACTTCCAGATACTATAAAAGTACAAATGCTGATTAGCGATACGCTAATCAGCGAATAAGGGACTGCGGTGCGGTGGGCTGGGCGCTAACTGATCGCTAACTACCTAACCAAGGGGCCTAAACTATCCTAAAACCTAACGGTCAATACCAGTGAAAAGAAAAGTGACAGTTTACACTGATCACTTTTTTCCTTTCACTAGTGATTGACAGGGGCGATCAAAGGGTTAATTGGGGTGCAGGGGGGTGATCTGAGGCTAAAGTGTAGTGTTGGTGTACTCACTGTGAAGCCTGCTCCTCTGCTGGATCCAACTGACCAAAAGGACCAGCAGAGGAGCAGGGCAACCATATAACACATCATATTTACTAATATGATCTGTTATCTGGCACTTGATTGTTTTTTTTTTTTTAATCATCAGCTTGCCAGCCGCGATCATTGGCTGGCAAGCTGATGACGTGACCCCCCTTGACGAAATGCCGGCCCGCATTGTGCATGCGCGGGCCGGCTAAGCGCGTCATCTCGCGTCTCGCGAGATGACGCGTATATGCGTCAGTCTGCGCAGCGCTGCCGCCTCCGGACCGCAGATATGCGTTAGGCGGTCCGGAGGCGGTTAAGGGGGTTTAAACTAGGGGAGCTGAGGTGGTTAATAAAAACAGAAATTTGGGCATTTCCGTTTTCCACTGTTCACCATGTGAGATATAAAATGAGATGATTACATATGAGTGATACCAATTATGTTTGTCCATGTTTCTTGTACTTTGTTATATAAATATACCTTTTGCAAACATAAAAAGGAAAAAAAATACAATCATTGTTTATTCACACTGTTTTAAATTACATTAAATTGATGTCTGTCCGATCAAATCTGCATCATTTACAACTGGAAATATCAGCATGACATCCTTAATAAAAATTAATATTAAGGAATGATTCCTCATACAGTCAATCACACTCTAGGTGAGATATCTAAGAACCCTTGAATAATAAAAGTCGTATAATCTGTTCTACTGGGTATAATATGGAGGTAAAACTCGAAAAATTAGAATATCGTACCAAAGTCCATTTATTTCAGTAATGCAGCTTAAAATTAGAATTTTGTGAAAAGGTTCAATATTCTAGGCTCAAAGTGTCACACTCTAGTCAGCTAATTAATCCATACCCCCTGAGCAAAGGGGACCTCAAAATTGTGACTTTGCGGTTTCATCAACTGTAAGCCATAATCATCCAAATTATAACAACTAAAGGCTTGAAATATCTCGCTTTGCATGTAATGAGTCTCATGTCTTAGTTTCACCTTTTAAGTTGTATTACTGAAATAAATGAACTTTGCACAATATTCTAATTTTTCAAGTTTCACCTGTAGACTGAATTATAGATGGAGAGTCATGTGGTTATATGTCTGGATGGAATGTGTCTCATCAGGATGTAAAATGCTCATTGTTTACACTGATTCTCATATGAAAAGGTCTCTGAGTATCCCAGGAATCTCTTACAGATGCTAAATAGGAGTGTGAACAATAGGTCTCTACCCTCAAATACAATGTGTAAATGAAGGACCATCTCAGGAGGCCAGAAAATGCTAAACTGATTGATGAGGAGGTGGCACCATTATTCTTCTATTGTATATGGTAATGAGGGAAGCCAGATCTGATGATGAAAGGTTTCATTGATAATGAAGGTGGGACTGGGCGTCTCCTGGGGGGAAGAGGAGGAGCAGATAGCTATAGCTACCAAAGGAGTATAAAAGACCCAAGCATGGCTCAGAAAGCTGGAATTCACCAAGGGAATTTACTTGACTCACTGACTTGCTGAGGAGAAGACACTGACTGGAGATCAAGTCCTGAGTGTGTGGAGGGTCCATGTCTGGTAAGTGTCACTGAACTGACTGTAAGTGGATGGAATTATAAGATATTGCAATCTGTGCTGTGTATAAGGACAATGTGTCTCTGTCTGTAATGTCTCCTGTGTATGTCTCCATGTTAGATCTCCATATAACTCCCATCATAACTGGACACTGATTTTCCACCGTTTACAATACACATTTTCTACACTTCTTCTTGTATTCCATTTCTTGCCCTGAACCTTAGACTCAGACCCAGTAAGAGGGAGGGAATTCTTACAATGGGAATAACTCTTTCCTGGAGGTTCAGTGATGGCAGCAGTGACTGGTGATTGTCCGCACAGTAGTGTGTAAGTGATTGTACACGCGGTGTCCATACATGTGATAGTACATACCTGTAACTGTGCCGGGAACACGGACAATCACCGATCCTGACTGCCATCACTGGAACCACACTAAAGCATCAATAATAGGAGGAAAGAGGCTTAATGAGGACACATTGCCACTCCTGACATGTCTGTTTTAGTAGCTACTTGCACTCCCTGTGTAATAATAATTCTGGAGCTTCTATTCTTCTGACTCTATGTTCTGCCATTCCTTTATTATTCTTACTAAGAGCTTATAAATGAATTGCTAGTAGTCTGCAGTAAGGGTACAGATGGGTGTTCCCATTTGGGTTTGTGTTCTTGCACAGTCTAACAATGGCAGCACTGTTTGGATAGAGTCTGGTTTTTTTTTTTTTTTTTTTTTTTTTTAGGGACTTGCACTGATGTAGTGACGCCCATCTGTACCCTTACTACAGATTGCTAGCAATTCATTCATCAATGTCTAGTAGGAATTATTAAGAAATGGTATAACATAAGAATAGATGCTCCAGAATTGTTATTACATGGGGAGTGCAAGTAGTTACTAAAACAGACATGTCAGGAGAGGGGACGGGTCCTCTTTATTGAAGAGGCTAACAGGGCCGGTGCAAGGATTTTTGCCGCCCTAGGCAAGATAAAAATTTCCACCCCCTCCATGACATGATGATCTGCCCATATCATGACATCACATATGTTCCATTACTTTCACCAATGTCGCCCTGGGGAAGAATAAAGCAGCTGCACCTGTCCTGCACTCCAATCCAGGTAGGATGGTCTGGAGCCCACTTCTGTTCTGTCCCAGAGAGAGAAGGCAATTTAGGCACTGCCGCACTGGGGGTCGGGGGAGGTAAATTGCTGGTGGTGGGACTGGTGGACCGTGGCCGTGGCTGGCTGGCTCAGCCTGGCTGCTCGGCTGCTGCTCAGTGTGCGGCCTTCTCTTCCTCCTTTCGCTCCGCCCCTCTCTCTGCGTCACGTAACGTCCTCAAGGGTGGGAGGGGTCAGGGGGTTCAGTCCAGATCAAGATCATTCAGGGAGGGCGGCAGAGCTCCGCCTCCGCTCCACCCTCCAGCAGCCAGCCAGGTAAGCTAGCAGAGCAGACGCAGTAGTCACTCAGTCAGACCACCAGAGAGACAGACACAGACAGCACAGCGGTATCAGACTGTCTCTCTGGTCTGCTGCTCCAGTGTGCCCCCGCCCCACCCCCACAGCTACACTGAGATCTGTGGATGACGCACTGTTATGGGAGGATCTGTGGATGACGCACTGGTATGGGGGGGATCTGTGGATGACGCACTGTTATGGGAGGATCTGTGGATGACGCACTGGTATGGGGGGATCTGTGGATGACGCACTGGTATGGGGGGGATCTGTGGATGACGCACTGGTATGGGGGGAGGTATCTGTGGATGACGCACTGTTATGGGAGGATCTGTGGATGACGCACTGGTATGGGGGGGATCTGTGGATGACGCATTGGTATGGGGGGGGAAATCTGTGGATGACGCACTGGTATGGGGGGGGAATCTGTGGATGACGCACTGGTATGGGGGGGGAATCTGTGGATGACACACTGGTATGGGGGGGGAATCTGTGGATGACGCACTGGTATGGGGGGGGGGGAATCTGTGGATGACGCACTGGTATGGGGGGGGGAATCTGTGGATGACGCACTGGTATGGGGGGGAATCTGTGGATGACGCACTGGTATGGGGAGGGATCTGTGGATGACGCACTGGTATGGGGAGGGATCTGTGGATGACGCACTGGTATGGGGGGGGATCTGTGGATGACGCACTGGTATGGGGGGGGATCTGTGGATGACGCACTGGTATGGGGGGGGATCTGTGGATGACGCACTGGTATGGGGGGGATCTGTGGATGACGCACTGGTATGGGGGGGATCTGTGGATGACGCACTGGTATGGGGGGGGGGATCTGTGGATGATGCACTGGTATGGGGGGGGATCTGTGGATGACGCACTGGTATGGGGGGGGGATCTGTGGATGACGCACTGGTATGGGGGGGATCTGTGGATGACGCACTGGTATGGGGGGGATCTGTGGATGACGCACTGGTATGGGGGGGGGATCTGTGGATGACGCACTGGTATGGGGGGGATCTGTGGATGATGCACTGGTATGGGGGGGGATATGTGGATGACGCACTGGTATGGGGGGGATCTGTGGATGACGCACTGGTATGGGGGGGATCTGTGGATGACGCACTGGTATGGGGGGGATCTGTGGATGACGCACTGGTATGGGGGGGATCTGTGGATGACGCACTGGTATGGGGTGGATCTGTGGATGACGCACTGGTATGGGGTGGATCTGTGGATGACGCACTGGTATGGGGTGGATCTGTGGATGATGCACTGGTATGGGGGGGATCTGTGGATGACGCACTGGTATGGGGGGGGGGATCTGTGGATGACACGTATTTCATCCACAGATCCCCATAAGTGTCATCTACAGATCCCCCATCAGATGCATCAGTGTGGAGGGAGGAGGCGGGGACACTCATGGTGGGGCCCGGTGCAGTGACTCTACTCTAATACACCGGGCCCCGCAGCTGTTAAAGGGGTTGTCCGGGTTCAGAGCTGAACCCGTACATACCCTTATTTTCACCCCGGCAGCCCCCCTGAGCCCCGCATCGGAGCATCTCAGGGCACCTAGATCGCGCAGGGCACAGGCTCTTGTGTTTTCAATAACACACTGCCGGGCGGTGACTTCCGCCCAGCGGTGTGTTCGGTGACGTCACCGGCTCTGAGGGGCGGGCTTTAGCTCTGCCCTAGCCGTTTTACTGGCTAGGGCAAAGCCAAATCCCGCCCATCAGTGCCGGTGACGTCACCCGGGCTTCCTGTCAGCCCCATAGAGAGCCCGGTATGTCACCGGAACTCAGAAAAATGCCTTTGCCCTGTGCAATTTAGCGCAGGGCAAAGGAGAGCATCGGAGCATGAACTGCTCCGATGCTCATGTCAGGGGGGCTGCCTGGGTGAAAATGGAGGTATGTCCGGGTTCAGCTCTTTAAGTACATTCAATCCGAATGGGTTCACAATTACTGTACTTATTGTAGTACCTTATGTATAGCATTAAGACGGCGCAGACCGGCAGCTCCCTCCTCATGCGCCGCCTGCCCGTCTGCCTGTTCATTCATAAAGTGAGATAGGCAGGCGGCCTAGGGAGCTGCCGGTCTGCGCGTCTTAATGCTATACATAAGGTACTACAGTAATTGTGAACCCATTCGGATTGAATGCACTTAACAGCTGCGGGGCCCGGTGTATTAGAGTAGAGTCACTGCACCGGGCCCCGCCATGAGTGTCTCCTCCTCCTCCTCCTCTCTCCACACCGATACTTCGCTGGCCGCGCTGTGGAGCATAGCGGCCAGCGAAGTATCCACAATCCGCTTTATAAGATGCGCGGGGGGGGGAAGTGCGTCTTTTAAGGCAAAAAATACAGTAAATAATAAACATATTGCATTGTCTACTGACTACTTACCACCAGGACAATAAGATGAGCTGGTCTCTGGCTGCAGTCTGGCTCTGGGGACTGGTCCTGGAGACAAACACACGGTAGGTAGGTAGTAGTTCACCAATGTCGCCCTGGGGGGGGGGGGGGGGGGCAAATTGCTGGTAGTTGGTGCCTGCCTGGGGACTGCTGGACCCTGACCGTGGCTGCTCGGCTGCTGCTCAGTGTGCGGCCTTCCTCCTTCACTCCGCCCCTCTCTCACGTGACGTGCTCAAGGGTGGGAGGGGTCAGACATCAAGATCATTTAGGGAGCCTGGGAGGGCGGCAGAGCTCCGCCTCCGCTCCACCCTCAGCAGCCAGAGGTAAGGACGCAGACACGCAGTTGAGCGGCCGGAGCGATTCTTTAGAACAGCAGCAGCCAGCAAAGCGCTCAGCCGCAGCATGAGAGGCGCCGCCGGCCGGCCGCCCGAACCTATATATTATAAGTAACCAAAGTTTTTTGTTTTCTTTTTTAAGCCGCAACGGGCGGGCGCCCCCTGCTAAATGGCGCCCTAGACGACTGCCTAGTTCGCCTTACTGGTGGCGCCGGCCCTGGAGGCTAATCTGTAATTGATGTCCACATATTATTTTCACTATATACAGCTGAATGCTCCTCCAGTGAGATAGATTGACTGCACGTTACTTTTATTACTGAGAAATGAAAGGAAGTCCAGGAAAATGTCTTCTTCGTAGTTATTATTGTTAGTCTCAATAATTCATGTATTTCCTTCATTATTAGAATCTGATACAAATTGGGTAAAATATCCTGTGCAGATACAACTATTAAACTTCTTTCTCATCATATTCCAAGAGCCATAACATTAAGACTTTTTTTAGTTGATGAACCTCTATGAGCAGGGCCGGCTCCAGGTTCATGTGGGCCCTTGGGCGATAAATCCCAGTGGGCCCCCATGAGGCATTTTTTTACATTGACATGTCCCCCTGTGGCTCCCACACGGTATAATGACCCCCAGTGGCCCCTATACAGTATAATGACTACTAGTGGCCCTTCACACAGTATAATGAACCCCAATCCCCCCCCCCACTGTATAATGACCACCTGTGGCCCTGCATTCAGAATATTAACCCCCAGTCGCCCCCATTCAGAATAATGACCCCCCAGTAGCCCCCACACTGGGGGAATACTGTGTGGAGGGGGCTCTGGGGGTCATTATACTGAATAGAGGGTCATTGGGGATCATTATACTAAATGGGGGGCACTGGGAGTCATTATACTGTGTAAGGGGCCCTCACAGTGTGATGAATGACCCCCCAGTGGCCCCCTCACATACCTATCATTGCAGGGGAGCTGGTGGTCCTGTCCATCACTAACCCTGCGCCCCTTCTCTCCGGCGGCCGCTGCAGCAGTGAGCCAGGCCTGGAGGAGAGAAGGAGATGTGCAGTGATATAGCTAGAACTGACTGGGCCACACAGCAAATTTTAGTACGCCCCCCTCCACATCACGTTTTTCCTATCGGTTTGATGTATACAAATGTGCAGCACTCCACGTTTTTGTATCCTGCAGAGTCCAGTAAAAAATGCATACGTTAACGTATATGTTTTTTCTACCATGGAACTGTATGCTGAACGGAGGCCACTGTACGGCATCAGACTGAGGCATCTGTTAATGTATGCATTTTTGGTATACATTAAATGGATGGCAAAAAATAGGATGTGAACCCAGCCCTAGTGTCAGAATAAGCCCCAGTACACAGCGGAGCAGCGTGGCGGAGAGGGGAGGCCGCCATGTACTGACAGAGCGCTACCTGGTCCTGGTGGTCAGGGATGAGGACTGTGCTTCCCAAGGATCATTTTCTATAGGGAAATACAGGGCACATTATAATACACTAGAATCTATATACTATAAAGATATTAGCCCTACCCCCGAATAATAATACAATTAGGGGGTCTATGTTAGGCGTATTTCTGACACAGATTGTGGCGCAAAGGTCCTTAGCACCGCAATCTGTATCTTTTCCCGCTCATGCCAGGTCTAAAAAAAGTGGTGTGGGCATGGAAGGGGATACAGTTATGGCCATGCAGTTATTGGATACCACTAGAGTTGAGCGAACACCTGGATGTTCGGGTTCGAGAAGTTCGGCCGAACTTCCCGGAAATGTTCGGGTTCGGGATCCGAACCCCATTGAAGTCAATGGGGACCCGAACTTTTCGGCACTAAAAAGGCTGTAAAACAGCCCAGGAAAGGGGGCTGCAAAAGGCAGCAACATGTAGGTAAATCCCCTGCAAACAAATGTGGATAGGGAAATGAATAAAAAATAAAATAAATAAAAATTAACCAATATTAATTGGAGAGAGGTCCCATAGCAGAGAATCTGGCTTCACGTCACCCACCACTGTAACAGTCCATTGTCATATATTTAGGCCCCGGCACCCAGGCAGAGGAGAGAGGTCCCATAACAGAGAATCTGCCTTCACGTCAGCAGAGAATCTGCCTTCACGTCAGCAGAGAATCTGCCTTCACGTCAGCAGAGAATCTGCCTTCACGTCAGCAGAGAATCTGCCTTCACGTCAGCAGAGAATCTGCCTTCGCGTCATAGCAGAGAATCTGCCTTCATGTCATAGCAGAGAATCATGCTTTACGTCACCCAACACTGGAACAGTCCATTGTCCGATATTTAGGCCCAGGCACCCAGGCAGAGGAGAGAGGTCCCATAACAGAGAATCTGCCTTCACGTCAGCAGAGAATCTGCCTTCACGTCATAGCAGAGAATCTGCCTTCATGTCATAGCAGAGAATCATGCTTCACGTCACCCAACACTGGAACAGTCCATTGTCAGATATTTAGACCCAGGCAGAGGAGAGAGGTCCCGTAACAGAGAATCTGGCTTCATGTCAGCAGAGAATCAGGCTTCATGTCATAGCAGAGAATCATGCTTCACGTCACCCAACATTGGAACAGTCCATTGTCATATATTTAGGCCTCGGCACAGAGGAGAGGTTCATTCAACTTTGGGTTGCCCCGCAATATAATGGTGAAATTAAAATAAAAATAGGATTGAATGAGGAAGTGCCCTGGAGTCCAATAATATATGGTTAAGGGGAGGTAGTTAATGTCTAATCTGCACAAGGGATGGACAGGTCCTGTGGGATCCATGCCTGGTTCATTTTTATGAACGTCAGCTTGTCCACATTGGCTGTAGACAGGCGGCTGCTTTTGTCTGTAATGACGCCCCCTGCCGTGCTGAATACACGTTCAGACAAAACGCTGGCCGCCGGGCAGGCCAGCACCTCCAAGGCATAAAAGGCTAGCTCTGGCCACGTGGACAATTTAGAGACCCAGAAGTTGAATGGGGCCGAACCATCAGTCAGTACGTGGAGGGGTGTGCACACGAACTGTTCCACCATGTTAGTGAAATGTTGCCTCCTGCTAACACGTTCCGTATCAGGTGGTGGTGCAGTTAGCTGTGGCGTGTTGACAAAACTTTTCCACATCTCTGCCATGCTAACCCTGCCCTCAGAGGAGTTGGCCGTGACACAGCTGCCTTGGCGACCTCTTGCTCCTCCTGGTGTTCTGCTTTTGCCCACTGCTCCCTCTTTTGCTACGCTGTTGGCTCGGTCTCACCACTGCCTCTTCCTCCGAACTGTGAAAGTCAGTGGCACGACCTTCATTCTATGTGGGGTCTAGGACCTCATCATCCCCTGCATCGTCTTCCACCCAGTCTTGATCCCTGACCTCCTGTTCAGTCTGCACACTGCAGAAAGACGCAGCAGTTGGCACCTGTGTTTCGTCATCATCAGAGACATGCTGAGGTGGTATTCCCATGTCCTCATCATCAGGAAACATAAGTGGTTGTGCGTCAGTGCATTCTATGTCTTCCACCGCTGGGGAAGGGCTAGGTGGATGCCCTTGGGAAACCCTGCCAGCGGAGTCTTCAAACAGCATAAGAGACTGCTGCATAACTTGAGGCTCAGACAGTTTCCCTGGTATGCATGGGGGTGATGTGACAGACTGATGGGCTTGGTTTTCAGGCGCCATCTGTGCGCTCGCTTTCTGCAGAAGACTGGGTGGGAGATAATGTGAACGTGCTGGATCCACTGTCGGACACCCAATTAACTAATGCCTGTACCTGCTCAGGCCTTACCATCCTTAGAACGGCATTGGGCCCCACCAAATATCGCTGCAAATGATGGCGGCTACTGGGACCTGAGGTAGTTGGTACACTAGGACGTGTGGCTGTGGAAGAATGGCCACGTCCTCTCCCAGCACCAGAGGGTCCACTAACACCACCACGACCATGTCCGCATCCCTTACAAGATGTTTTTCTCATTGTTACCGTTCACCACAACAACAAAAATATTATTTGGCCCAATGTATTGTATTCAAATTCAGGCCTTTTTTTACAGACACCTAACACTATCTGGCTATCTATTTAGGTACCGTATTACACTAATACAGGCACAGCAGTAACCACAGATTTAGCTGAATATAAATTTGAGGCCTAGTATTTAGGCGCTGGGTGACAGGTATATGTTTACAGACAGAATTTGACTTGGAAATGCACAGTAGCGTGTGTGTGAAGTTATTTAGAATGACCCTATCTGCACCTTGAATCTAATATACCCTTTTAGGGATAGATTTAAAGTAGGCCTGATACAGCAGAAACAACTGATTTAGAGAATTGCTAAGTTGGGAATTGTATTTCAACCCAGAACAAAAATATATCCTTTGCCAGACAGCAGACAGTATTACAATTGGCTGGCCACAGCTGAAACACCAGATTTAGGGTACTGCTATTTTGGCAATTGTATTTCACCCCTCAATAAAATAGCAAGCACAGCCAAGCCCCTGATGTAGGATATAGCCAAAAAATAACCACACTATTGATGGTTAAATGTACTTGATAATGCTATGTTGGTCTGTGGGACCAAATAATCCCTTTAGGGATCTCTCTTTAGCAGTTAAAAAGCTTTACTTTATTATTTATAATATTTACTCACAAAACATAAACATAGATTAGAGAAAATATAAAGAAAAATTAAAACTCTCAGTTGTGAGGAGTTGGGAGAAAAAAATAATAACTGAACCTGGTTGCCTAGTTTTTGCAACCTTTGTTGGCAATATCTTTATATATGGCTAGATACAGTCATTAACTATTATCGCATGGCATGGTGACTGTTGGTGTGTGGCAGCCTCACCTTAAAATGAGAATCACTTGGAATTCTCAATATGGGTTTAGCACTGGAACTTTATGCCTTATTTTATTTGGAGTGCAATTAGAGAACCTTTATTTGAGGCCTCCTGAGTTCAGTTACTATCTACTGGGGCTCACAGATTGTAACCAGTCCCCTGCTTTTGATACTTTAGTATCTGCACACCAATGATTCAGATTGGCTTACAATGTTGCCTCTATTTATGCCATAGAGGTCAATGTAACCATATCTCTGTGTCCGTACAGCTGCTAAGCTTTTCTTTCCTGAACCTGCTATGCAGGCTGTCTAACACTAGGGGTAAGCTCCGCACACCGCATCAACACTGTCACACTCTGCCACTATATGCTTATCTATGGTCTCTGTATCTCAGCGCCAATAACTCCTCTTATTCCCTCACAGACTGCCTAAAACCGACATCACATAACTACACCCCTCCCGACATGTTTCGCCGCTGTTGCGGCTTCGTCAGGGGATGCGGGGTATATGTGTGCGCGCGCTCGCTGCGGCCTCCCTTTATGCCCTCCAGAGTCCCACCCCCCCGAACCATGCAGCCAATCCCATCCGTGCGTGTAGCCCGGGTCAGATGTCAGCTGCATGACGTGTAAACTGGGCGCTTCTCCTTTGCAGTCTCCAGTTAATGACGAAGCCAGATGGATTCAAAGGCTACAAACCCTGAGTCCAGGAGGTCTAAATGAAGGCTTTTCATATACAGCCTTCATCTAATGTCATAGCGCATTGAATAATAATAATAAATTTATTTGATAATGACAAATCAAAACAACATAAAGGAGAAGAAATGAAGAATATTGACCCCCTTAAAATTCCCAGAAAATTACCCACCAACTCTCATTTTTATATAATAAACTCTACCCATTAATTTTTGGCTTCAGTATTAATGATATAATAAATATAAACAAAAATAAAAATAATAATAATAATAAAAATAATAAAAAACCGAATTGAATAAATCAAAATCAAATATTAATATTTGGTATGAAACCAATATAATATATAAATTTGATATGATGAATCCTTGGGAGGACGAAACGATCAGGGAGGTGATGATAGATCCCTAAAAGAGGGACCATATACAATAAGAAGTTGCTCAATAAAACCATAGACCATATATATATATATATATATATATATATATATATATATAAAAAATAAATAAAAAATATTAATAAATAAATAAATATAAAAAATAAGAAATATATAAATAAATTAATAATAAAAATAAGCTTGATTATTAAAATCGAAAGCTATGGTAGTACTGTATATCTATTTTCCATATCCCCCCCCCCTCAAAAAATATTCATCTATCCTGAATTCAATATGGTAGACCAATTTAATTATAGCTATCAAAAATAAAAAATCGGGTAACAACTATTATCTGCATACTGAGTAATGAGCGCTTACAAAGAATCCAGTATTGTTAAAATCGATTGGTCCATGTGGTGAGTCCTGTATGATTCTCTACTATACCAGATATCTATCGCACACATGTAAACATTACCTGACGTCGTCAAGAGGAGACCGGACGTCATTAACTGGAGACTGCAAAGGAGAAGCGCCCAGTTTACACGTCATGCAGCTGACATCTGACCCGGGCTACACGCACGGATGGGATTGGCTGCATGGTTCGGGGGGGTGGGACTCTGGAGGGCATAAAGGGAGGCCGCAGCGAGCGCGCGCACACATATACCCCGCATCCCCTGACGAAGCCGCAACAGCGGCGAAACATGTCGGGAGGGGTGTAGTTATGTGATGTCGGTTTTAGGCAGTCTGTGAGGGAATAAGAGGAGTTATTGGCGCTGAGATACAGAGATCATAGATAAGCATATAGTGGCAGAGTGTGACAGTGTTGATGCGGTGTGCGGAGCTTACCCCTAGTGTTAGATAGCCTGAATAGCAGGTTCAGGAAAGAAAAGCTTAGCAGCTGTACGGACACAGAGATATGGTTACATTGACCTCTATGGCATAAATAGAGGCAACATTGTAAGCCAATCTGAATCATTGGTGTGCAGATACTAAAGTATCAAAAGTAGGGGACTGGTTACAATCTGTGAGCCCCAGTACGATAGTAACTGAACTCAGGAGGCCTCAAATAAAGGTTCTCTAATTGCACTCCAAATAAAATAAGGCATAAAGTTCCAGTGCTAAACCCATATTGAGAATTCCAAGTGATTCTCATTTTAAGGTGAGGCTGCCACACACCAACAGTCACCATGCCATGCGATAATAGTTAATGACTGTATCTAGCCATATATAAAGATATTGCCAACAAAGGTTGCAAAAACTAGGCAACCAGGTTCAGTTATTATTTTTTCTCCCAACTCCTCACAACTGAGAGTTTTAATTTTTCTTTATATTTTCTCTAATCTATGTTTATGTTTTGTGAGTAAATATTATAAATAATAAAGTAAAGCTTTTTAACTGCTAAAGAGAGATCCCTAAAGGGATTATTTGGTCCTACAGACCAACATAGCATTATGAATTATATCCCGAGGATCTCTAAAGGGACTGTGTAGATTTAGTTAAATGTACTTGGTGGCAGCTTGTGCTGGCGCACCACAAGACACAAAATGGCCACCGATCACCCCAGAAAAAAAGTGAATGAAAAACGCTCTGGGCAGCCTAAAAACAGTGAGCAATTGAATAGCAGCAGTTCAATGATCCACAGCTGCAGATCGATCACTGAATTAAGTCTTTTGGAGGAGTTAATCACTGCCTAATCTCGCCCTAACAGTCGCAGCTGCAACCTCTCCCTACATTGTTCAGAGCAGAGTGACGGGCGGCTCTACGTGACTCCAGCTTAACTAGAGGCTGGGTCACATGCTGCACTGGCCAATCACAGCCATGCCAATAGTAGGCATGGCTGTGATGGCCTCTTGGGGCAAGTAGTATGACACTTGTTGATTGGCTGCTTTGCAGCCTTTCAAAAAGCGCCAAGAAAACGACGAACCCCGAACCCGGACTTTTACTAAAATGTTCGGGTCCGTGTCACGGACACCCCAAAATTCGGTACGAACCCGAACTATACAGTTCGGGTTCGCTCATCCCTAGATACCACCACCATATAGTGATAACACCGCCATAGAATGATAAAACCACCATACAGTGACCGGATAAAAGGGTATAAGAGGGCACAGTACAGGGAATGACTATGGGCACTGCACAGGGTGTGGTAAGAGGGCACAATGCAGGGTAAAAAGGGGCACAGTACGGGGTGGGGGGCACAGTCACATGACCCTGTGATGTTTGAAGGTCCTTATGGTAAATGCTGTTCAGATGCCAACATAATGAGAGGCAGAGGAGTGAGACAGGGGCCCTGGATGGACAGGAGGGGTGGACACAGCAAGTAGGTGGAAGGGGCTCTGAGGGGGATTCATACAACAAGTAGTGGCAGGAGGTCTGTGCAGGGCAGCAATAGGAGATAGGAGGGTGGAACAGGAGCTCTGGATACATGAGGGAGGAAAGGTGACAGCAGGGGCCCCATGAGGATGAGATAGGACAGGATATGTGGGGGGGAGGGGCAGGTGTCATGGAGACAAACTGTTTAATGAAACAGTAAAACAACTAAATAGAATGAAGCAGCAGCAGATCGAAGAGTCCCCCCCTTTCCTTCTATCCCACAGACAAGAGACAGTCACAGTGCAGACTCACTCACAGACTGTCTTCACACTTCTCTGCTCCAGCCCTCCGGTCTCTCTCCTCAGGCAGCATGTGTCCTGTGTAGAGGGGGCATGTCCTATGTAGAGGGGTCTGTTCTGAGTCTCTGCAGCTCAGAGGGCCCACCAAAGGGGTACTGCGTAAGTGAAATGACAGCAGTGAGAGCTCCCATCTGTATTGATGGAAGTGCTCATAGCAGCTCAGTGGGCCCCCCCCAGGAGCATTGGGCCCCGGCACTTGCCCGGGGATGCCGGGTTATGACGCCAGCCCTGTCTATGAGGAAATGTTTTTTGTGGGAGGAATTGTGTTTTTTTTTATTTTGAAAGCTGTCTTTTATCCTATAGGAAGACATTAGACAGTATTTTTGTCCTGTCTTTGTTGTAGCCAATTCTTGTCTCCATTTAAAACCATTTTAGTTGCACGTATTTGGCGCACATTATGTCAGCTCTAGCCTGATATAAACTTAAAAATCACATTAAAACTGATCTCATCTCATCTACTGTATGAAACACTGCAGGGTCGTTGAGTAGGTCTATCCCTGCTTAAAGTCATAGGTATACAGATAGATCTGCGCTTCTTTTTCAAGAGATTGGACGTCTTTTTCCACTGATGTTCCTGGAAACCACACAAAGTCCTTCAGAACAATGTAGGTTTGAATATCCTTCCACACTCCATCAGGGGCTGATGAAGCAGAAGTGAAACCCTGGGTTGGGCGAGTCAGTCTAAGTAAACTGTTTAATGTGATAAGCGAATTGTGTTTTTATATTTGGTGAGTGCAGTAAATGGCCTTTGTGCGATATATGAAGTGGTCATGCTTCACTATTTTTAGATCTTCGTTGTTTCCTTTATTTGACTGAGAAAGGTCAGAAGATCCAAAGTGGGAGCCGTTGCCATAAGTAACTCTGACCAGTGTGGAAGGATATCGGACCCTGTGTTGTTCTGGAGGACTTAGAGTGGTTTCCAGAAACATCAACAAAAAAGACATTCAATCTGTTGGAAAAGCATCTAGTATCAAACATCCCTTCCCTGCTGCGTATCAATAAGAGGATCTGGTAATTTAGGCAGGTTGTATTTAATACAGTGGGGGGTAACTTGTTACTATGGAGACATTTGGGAAGCCGGAGCCTTGGCAGAGAAATTACAATTAAAGTCTAATATAAAAAATTCCACAGAAAAAACTGAGATAAAAACATCCTGCACGATATGATATACAAATGTGCGGATGTCCCTGGCCATATTATTGAAGAAAACCACAGAAATAAGACAATAATGCACTTAGTAAAGTAGATGCAAGCACTATATATGGACAAAGTCCTCACTCTGATATGATAATATCTGAGACACTTAGTCAATATATTTTGATCAAAACACATCTAAGCCCGCCTACCGAACGCCAAGGTGGTCTCAGGTCAGACGGGTCCTACGCTAAACCTACCTAAGCCATTGGGCTTCTATGTTCAGGAGCGCAGACGCCGCACATATGGAGTGCTGCTCCTAGTCACCTCCATTGGTTGCTTGATGCACATGGAGGTGACTAGGAGCAGCACACCATATGTGCCGCGTCTGCGCTCCTGAACATAGAAGCCCAATGGCTTAGGTAGGTTTAGCATAGGACCCATCTGACCTGAGACCACCTTGGCGTTCGGTAGGCGGGCTTAGATGTGTTTTGATCAAAATATATTGACTAAGTGTCTCAGATATTATCATATCAGAGTGAGGACTTTGTCCATATATAGTGCTTGCATCTACTTTACTAAGTGCATTATTATCTTATTTCTGTGGTTTTCATCACTACCACTTCCCCTCACCATACGTAGCTGTGGTCTATGGTACTTAAAGACATAGATATTTATAATTTGTGCTCGTTTTGATGTTGTAAGTCTGTCTCTGCTTTGTGAGGTGAAACGAAATGATAAACAGTAATAATATATACAATGTGGTGTACGCCTATGTCTCCAGAGGATTGCCGTATGTGCAGATGTGATTTTCTAAAATATCGCACAACATAACAAAGACATAAAACTGTTCAACTTTTCTTTCATCTGTGATTTTACCTATTTCTTTTTTACAGCTAGTGTTTCTAACTTTGGCAAATTTTACTTTACATAAATATGGTTGACGTAATATTCTTAGCTGCACTTTTATGTGTAAATATGAAAAGAGATCTTCTCATCTTACAAATTTCTTTTTTTTTCAGATAACCACAGGATAACAGGCTTCCATACACACCTAAATGTACCTCCTTATAAAGTAGAAGATAATCAATCACAGTTTGTCAATAATAGAACTGGACATAGACTGGGGGAAATGTCGGCAAGTTCTGAATGTGAGAAACATTTTAAAAATAACTATTACCTTTCTGTGGACAAGAAAAATCACCATGAAAAAATATCTTTTACACATGCAGGATGTGGGAAATCTTCTACTAAGAAAGCATGTCTATTTGAACATCAGAGAATTCACACAGGAGCAAATCTATTTCCATGTCCAGAATGTAGGAAATGTTTTAAGCGTAAATATTATTTTGCAAAACATCTGAAAACTCACACAGGAGAGAAGCTAAATTGCTGTTCAGAATGTGAAAAAACATTTGCTGAAAAATCTAATCTTGTTGAACATCTCAGAAGCCACACAGGAGAGAAGCCATTTTCATGTTCAGAATGTGAGAAAACTTTTTCTGTGAAATCAAGTTTTGTAGCACATTTCAGAATTCACACAGGAGAGAGGCCATTTTCATGTCCTGAATGTGGGAAATGTTTTAGTCGAAAATCAACTTTTTATATACATCTAAAAACCCACACAGGGGAGAAGCCATTTTCATGTCCCTGAATGTGGGATTGGTTTTTATCAGAAATTTAATCTTGATGTACATCAGAGAATTCACACAGGAGAGAAGCCGTTTACATGTCCTGAATGTGGGATTGGTTTTTATCGGAAATCACATCTTGATATACATCATAGAATTCACACAGGAGAAAAGCCATTTTCATGTTCAGAATGTGAGAAATGTTTTACTAAGAAATCAACTCTTGTTGAACATCAGAAAATTCACACAGGAGAGAAGCCACATTCA
This sequence comes from Bufo gargarizans, assembly GCF_014858855.1. Lineage (NCBI taxonomy): Eukaryota > Metazoa > Chordata > Amphibia > Anura > Bufonidae > Bufo > Bufo gargarizans. Next base: position 544,609,613 of record NC_058082.1, on the reverse strand, counting down.
TGTACAGAATGTAAGAAGTGTTTCAGTAAAAGATCAACCCTTGCTGAACATCAGAGAATTCACACAGGAGAGAATCGATTTACATGTCCTAATGTGGGATTGGTTTTTTATCGGAAATCACATCTTGATATACATCAGAGAATTCACACAGGAGAAAAACCATTTTCATGTCCAGAATGTGGGAAATGTTTTGCAAGTAAAACAAATCTTGTGCATCATCTAACAATTCATACAAGGAAGAATCAATAAGTGTTTAAAGTCTAAGAAAAAATAGATCGATATCAGATGGCACATATAAGCTCTCAGTAATGTGACAATATGTAATGTGACTCTCCTCCTGAGAACGCAGAACGGCGAAACGTACGTCGGGGAGATCACACACCTATCCTGACCCTTACTGGTATGAATTTTATTCTGTCTTTGGTTTTCTTTTTGGGAATATTTATTGCTTTACTTTGCCATCCCGATTGCCAATTAGGAATAGGGAAGCTTTTAACTTAATGTTGGGTTATTGCATAGTGAGAGTTTATCCTCACCAGGCCCAACGTATAATTGGTTTTCAGAGCCCCCATCTCCCACCACGGCATTAACCACTGACTGTTTCTCCTTGTAAGAGGTATATTTAATTAAGTATAGGTGTTGTAATTCATTGGATACATCCACTATAAGGCTTTGTCATTAATATTATATGTAATATATGTGGAATTATGTTTATACTGTGACTTTTTGAATAAAGATTATATATTTTTAAATCTACGGGAAGTGTAGTACTCATTTAGTGAGGTTGATATCGATATTTTGAGTATCCCAGTGACAGTAATTGTTACAATATCTGACCAATTTGGTGATTATTGAAAAGTTCAGACTGTAAACAATGGGTCAGTGTAGAGGTTCATTGTTCGACCTTCTGCCTTAGGCTACTTTCACACTGCAGTTTTTGCTTTCCGTTTGTGAGATCCGTTCAGGGCTCTCACAAGCGGTCCAAAACAGATCAGTTTTGCCCTAATACATTCTGAGCGGGTCATTTTCTATTCAGAATGCATCAGTTTGCCTCAATTCAGTCTTGGAGATGGACACCAACACGCTGCTTGCAGCATTTTGGTGTCCGTCTGACAAAACTGAGACAAAGAGATCTGTCCTGACACACAAGTCAATGGGGTTAATCAGTTTTCTCTGGCACAATAAAAAACGGATCCGTCCCCCATTGACTTTCAATGGTGTTAAACATGGATCCGTCTTGGCTATGTTAAAGATAATACAAACGGATCTGTTCTGAACAGATGCAGACGGTTGTATTATCTAAAAGTACATACGTATGGATCTGCGCTGGGTTTCACTCACAGGAAGATTCTATGGAGATTCCACGATGTTACAGGCACATCTCCAATAACAATCCTGATACCGACCAGCAAAGTTTTTTTCCTCCTCTCCTTCAGGAGAAACAGAACATAGTGCAATACCCAGGGTGTTTAATATTCAGTAAGGTTTATTGTACTTACAAACATCGATAGGTAAAAAGCGTGTGTAGATGCCCGACTCGGGTTTCGCCTTTGCTTCATTTGGGGCGTTACAAACTAATCAGCCAATTAACGAATATAAAAAAGAAGTAAAAATAATACTTGATAGAGGTCTAAAAAAAGGAGTCTTGAATAAAAAAGAATTTGATTATCTCCACAATATTCATCCAATCACACCCTTTATTTATTATTTGCTGAAAGTCCACAAGGATCCAGTCAATCCACCAGGGAGACCTATCGTCTCTGGGATCGGATCTATCACCAGCAGGATCTTAGAATATGTGGACATATTTCTTCAGAAGTATGTGCCCACTACACCATCCTACCTCAAAGACACAGGTCATGTTCTGCAGATCTTGAATGAGGTTGATAAGGTGACAGAGGATGTTCATCTGATGACAGCAGATGTTTCATCACTCTACACCATAATTCCCAACGCTAAGGGTTTGGAGGCAGTACGATATTTCATGGATCAAGATCAATGCATGACAATCAAACTGCATTGAACTATTGTTTAACCCATAATTACTTCTGGTACAGTGACTCATTTTACTTACAGACGTCTGGAGTGGCGATGGGTGCGAAATAGCAAAAATAGATCCATGATGGATAAAAAGTGTAGTACTCAGAATAGCTATATGTTCCTGCTCCAATCAAAATGAATTGCGCATGAGAGGACAATTATCTTGTGAGTCTGCAGGGGTAATCTATGTTTTAGAGTTCCCCTGCGGGCTACAATATGTTGGTAGGACCTTAAGAAAATTAAAAACTAGGATTGGCGAACATATAGGCAATATAAAATGGGGTCTTGAGTCACACAGTGTATCTGCACACTTTAAAAGAGTCCACCAGAAGAATCCTGCCGGTTTAAGATTTGTTGGAGTTGAACATGTGCAGAAAAATTGGAGAGGTGGGGATTCGATACAACAGATCAATAAAATCGAGGCAAAATGGATATACGAACTGAATACCCTGCAACCTAAAGGCCTAAATATAGAATGGGACATGAAGGCAGTTACCATGTATTGAACGTGATCACCAGTTTAGATATCTTCAAGTGTCCATCAGCTGCTCCTTATTTAGTATATGTAGGAAAATAGGTGGTTCAGGTACAGGGTGGGTTAAAAGAGGTTTTAGCGTGGAGTATTTATTAGGTAGTCCTTAGCACATTAACAGTAGAGATGTCGCGAACATAAAATTTTCCGTTCGCGAACGCGAATTTCTACAAATGTTCGCGAACGTGCGAACAGGGCGAAACGCCATTGACTTCTATAGGCAGGCGAATTTTAAAACCCACAGGGACTTTTTCTGGCCACAATAGTGATGGAAACGTTGTTTCAAGGGGACTAACACCTGGACTGTGGCATGCCGGAGGGGGATCCATGGCAAAACTCCCATGGAAAATTACATAGTTGACGCAGAGTTGGATTTTTTTGAACCACGTGGTTTAAAACATCCAGTGTGTGTATACGATCAGGTATGATGTTGTATCGATCAGGTAGTGTAAGGGTTAAGCCCGCTTCACAGACATTGACAGACCAAACTCCCCTTTTAATGCACCGCAAACAGTCCATTTGCCCAACCGCAAACTTCCCATTTGCACAAGGTTGGATACCAAGCTAGCCATGTCCCGTTGATGTCATTGAAGGTTTCTTCCTCCACCCAGCCACGTACAACACCAAGGGTCCCCGAAAGGTGAATTGAATTGATTTTTCGAACGGGGAGATGGTTAAAAAAACGCTGGCTCCCTCCCCTTTGTTTGAATCCACGCCACGGTCACTGTGTCTGCGCCGTGCAATTTACTGTCACACCCGATATTTTCTGTAATACTATTCTCATCAGTTTAATCCCTGTTACGTCCCATATCAGGGTGGGATTGCCTTTTGTGAAAAAAAAAATTTAGGCCGGGTACCTTCGACTGCCTTCACAGTGACAGACCAAACTCTGATACACCAAACTGAATTGATTTTAGGAACCGGGAGATGGAAAAAGCAGCTTGGTCGGTCCTCTTACTCCCAAGTAGGGGCACTGTGCGTGCACGGAGCAATGTGCTGTGACACCCTATATGAGTGGTGTCTTAACTAGTCCTATTCCTATCAGTTTAATCCCTGTTACGTTCTGAGCTTTGTACTTGATTTGTATTGGAATTGATGGGGATTTTTTAAATTGTCTGCATTATTTCTAAAAAACTATTAAGAGACTTTATTATGATTTTTTTAATTTTATGTATTAAAAACCTACCCATACAACTTAAAAATAATATATCATTTTTTTTTTGTTTTTTCTATGAAAAAACATCCAGCCGTCCCGATCGCTTTTGGTCTGATCATAATGAAGCAACAGCCTTATCATCTGGGGTGTGGCAACATTGCCAACACACTCATAGAGGTGATGATCGCTTCATTGTGATACGCAAGCCCCTTCACCACAACAAGGTAACGATCACGAAAGGGGAATTGACACTTGTATGTGCCTTTTTTTTGTTTTGTTTTTGCAGCCACAGTGCAGCACCAGAGGCCAGAAAAATTAGGCATGTACACATGCCTGAAAAACAATGTTATTGTTGCAGCCGCTGTTGTAGCAGCGGCCGGAAAAATTGATGTTTTCAAGGCAGAAAGGTAACTAAAATATTGCGGCTTGAACCCTAGTTGGTGGCGGAGAATTCACGAAAGTCATCCGATATGCAGACATTAAATACAGCAGCGTGGGGACCATTTTGAGGCCATTTGTTAGTTAAACGTATCCCCTACTGTCAGTCCCTTCGGGATCCATGCCTCATTCATCTTAATGAAGGTGAGGTAATCAACACTTTTTTGTCCGAGGCCGAGTCAGTGACAATGCCTTCTGCTGCACTAAAGGTCCTTTCTGACAGGACACTTGAAGCGGGGCAGGCCAGAAGTTCTATCGCAAACTGGGATAGCTCAGGCCACAGGTCAAGCCTGCACACCCAGTAGTCAAGGGGTTTATCGCTCCTCAGAGTGTCGATATCTGCAGTTAAGGCGAGGTAGTCTGCCACCTATCGGTTGAGTCGTTCTCTAAGGCTGGATCCCGAAGTGCTGTGGCGATGTGTAGGACTAAAAAAGCTCCGCATGTCCTCCATCAACAACACATCTGTATAGCGTCCTGTCCTTCCCGTTGTGGTCGTGGTAGGAGGAGGATTACTTTCACCTCTTCCCCAGTTAGATTCCCATTGTGCTGTGACATCCCCCTTATAAGCTGTATAAAGCATATTTTTTAGTTTGGTTTTGAACTGCTGCATCCTTTCTGACTTCTGGTAATTTGGTAACATTTCCGCCACTTTCTGCTTATACCGGGATCTAGTAATGTGGCCACCCAGTACAGGTCGTTCTCCTTCATCCTTTTTATACGAGGGTCCCTCAACAGAAATGACAGCATGAAAGACCCCATTTACACAAGGTTGGATGCCGAGCTACTAATTTCCCGTTCCTCCTCCTCACTGATGTCATTGACGGTCTGTTCTTCCCTCCAGTCACGTACAACACCACGGGTCCCAGATAGGTGACAAAAACGAGTACCCTGGGATGCCTGCTGTGGTTGGTCTTCCTCCTCCTGTCACGGACGGTGTACAGGTAACAAGGCAAAGCAACATGTATAAACGACTCGCTGGATCCAAAAACTAAGGAACCAAGGGAGACCCCTGCAGAAGACCTGGCACTTTCCCTGGCTGCTCAGCCTATGCAAAGATCCTAATGGTGGAGGTTTGCATATCCACGAACCTTGACTATAAAGCCCTGAGCACCCTACTATAGTGAGGGGACACGACCACCGGCTCCCTACACAAGACACGGAGGGAGTCAGGGTCATCTGGGATCCAGCAAACAGATATAAACATATAAAAGTACACTTAGCTTTGAAGCAAACAGGAGGACAGAACAGCGTGCACACACACTCCAGGAGGAAATATAAGCCGCCCAGAAAAGCATTCTGAGGAGGCATTTAAAGGGAAGCAATTAAGACATGACAGCTGAGAGAGGCTGACGAGAGGAGGAGCTGAATACCACAACACAGAAATTCAAGGAGGAGGTTCTGAAAGGCCTCTGTCAGAGCTTCTCAGCTGTCTGGTTGTGACAGTACCCCTCCCTCTACGAGTGGACTCCGGACACTCAGAGCCCACCTTCTCAGGATGGGACCTATGGAATGCCCTGATGAGACGAGAGGCCTTAATGTCCGTCACTGGGACCCACATCCTCTCCTCAGGACCATACCCCTCCCACTGAACAAGGTACTGAAGAGAACCGCGGACAAGACGAGAATCCACAATCCTAGAGACCTGGAATTCAAGATTCCCATCAACCATAATCGGAGGAGGAGGCAAAGGCGAGGGTACAATGGGTTGAACATAAGGTTTCAATAAGGACTTATGAAAAACATTATGGATCTTCCAAGTCTGAGGAAGATCAAGACGGTATGCAACAGGATTGATGACAGACAGGATTTTGTAAGGCCCAATAAACCTAGGACCCAACTTCCAGGAGGGAACCTTCAATTTGATATTCTTGGTAGACAACCACACCAGATCACCAACATTCAGGTCCGGACCAAGCACACGTCTCTTATCAGCCACACGCTTATATCTCTCACTCATGCTCTTTAGATTCTCTTGAATCTTTTGCCAAATAAATGACAAAGACGAGGAGAATCTGTCCTCATCAGGTAAACCAGAAGACCCCTCTCCCGAGAAAGTCCCAGACTGTGGATGAAACCCATATGCACCAAAAAATGGTGACTTATCAGAGGACTCCTGACGACGGTTATTTAAAGCAAACTCAGCAAGGGACAAAAAAGAACACCAATCCTCTTGATTCTCCGCCACAAAACAACGCAGATATGTCTCCAGATTCTGATTGACGCGCTCTGTCTGGCCATTCGACTGCGGGTGGAAAGCAGAAGAGAATGACAAACGAACCCCCAAGCGAGAACAGAAAGCCTTCCAGAATCTGGAAACAAACTGCGTGCCCCTATCAGAGACTATGTCTGAAGGAATACCGTGCAACTTGACAATGTGATCAACAAATGCCTGCGCCAGCGTCTTAGCATTGGGCAAACCAGGAAAAGGGATGAAATGCACCATTTTGCTAAAACGGTCCACCACCACCAGAATCACAGTCTTCCCCGAGGAACGAGGCAGGTCCGTGATAAAGTCCATGGACAGATGTGTCCAAGGACGGGAAGGAATGGGTAAGGGAAGGAGAGGACCTGATGGCCGTGAATGAGGGACCTTGGCACGAGCGCAAGTCTCGCAGGCTGCCACAAAACCCTCAACCGACTTACGAAGCGCAGGCCACCAGAATCTCCGAGCGATGAGATCCAGTGTGGCTCTTACCCCCGGGTGCCCAGCAAGGACCGTATCGTGGTGTTCTTTAAAAATCTTGTGTCTTAAAGCGAGAGGCACAAACAACCTCCCAGGAGGACAAAGATCAGGAGCCTCTGACTGGGCTGCCTGCACCTCTGCCTCCAATTCAGGAAAAAGAGCAGAGACCACCACACCTTCAGCCAAAATGGGACCCGGGTCTTCAAAATTCCCGCCTCCCGGAAAACAACGTGACAGGGCATCTGCCTTCACATTCTTAACTCCAGGGCGGAACGTGACAACAAAATTAAACCTAGAAAAGAACAACGACCATCTGGCCTGTCTCGGGTTCAGACGCTTGGCTGACTCCAAGTAGGCCAGATTTTTATGGTCAGTAAATACGGTAATAGGGTGTCTGGCCCCCTCTAGCCAATGGCGCCATTCCTCAAAAGCCAACTTGATGGCCAACAATTCCCTATCTCCCACATCGTAATTTCTCTCTGCGGAGGAGAGTTTTCTTGAGAAAAAGGCACACGGTCGCCAATTGGCAGGAGAGGAACCCTGAGACAAGACCGCCCCCACACCCACCTCAGAAGCATCAACCTCAACTATGAAGGGTAATGAAACATCAGGTTGCACCAAGATGGGAGCGGAAGCAAAACTCTCCTTGATATCAGAAAAGGCCTTACGCGCCTCTACTGACCAAGAAGAAAAATCTACCCCCTTTCTGGTCATATCAGTGAGTGGTTTAACAATAGAAGAATAATTCAAAATGAACTTCCTGTAATAATTGGCAAAGCCCAAAAAACGCATCAGCGCCTTTTGATTCTCAGGAAGCTCCCACTCAAGCACAGCGCGGACCTTCTCGGGGTCCATGCGAAAACCAGAAGCGGAGAGAAGAAACCCCAGAAATTGAATTTCTGGAACCGCAAACACACATTTTTCCAGTTTCGCATATAGTTTATTCTCCCGCAGGATGAGCAAGACCTGACGTAAATGTTCCTTATGAGTTTTGAAATCGGGAGAAAAAATCAAAATGTCATCCAAATACACCAATACAAATTTTCCCATCAAATGATAAAAAATGCTGTTCACGAAATGCTGAAAAACGGCTGGGGCATTCATCAACCCAAAAGGCATAACCAAATTCTCAAAATGGCCCTCAGGGGTATTGAAGGCCGTCTTCCATTCGTCCCCTTCTCTGACCCTGACCAGGTTGTATGCCCCTCTTAAATCTAATTTAGAAAAGACTTTAGCCCCAACAACTTGGTTAAACAGGTCCGGGATCAGAGGAAGCGGATAAGGGTCACGAATTGTGATATTGTTCAGCTCCCTGAAATCCAGACAAGGTCTTAAAGAACCATCTTTTTTCTTAACAAAGAAAAAACCAGCGGCAACAGGTGACTTTGAGGGTCGTATGTGTCCCTTTCTCAGACTCTCAGAGATATAAGTACGCACAGCGATCCTCTCAGGTTGGGAAAGATTGTATAAACGAGATTTAGGCAGCTTGGCGTCTGGGATGAGATTAATAGGGCAATCGTACTCCCTGTGCGGGGGCAAATCCTGAACTCCACTCTCAGAGAAGACATCCGAAAATTCAGAGAGAAAAGATGGTACAGTCTTAGTAGCAACCTCAGAAACAGATGTCGTGAGGCAATTCTCTCTGCAAAAGTCACTCCAACCATTTATTTGCCTTGCTTGCCAATCAATGGTGGGGTTATGTTTAGTGAGCCAGGGTAGCCCCAACACTAGAGGAGTCGGCAAACCGCTAAGGACGAAACATGACACATCCTCAACATGAGCATCACTCACAATTAAACGGATATTGTGAACTATGCCCTTTAATGACTTCTGAGAAAGTGGAGCGGAATCGATAGAAAACACAGGAATATCCTTTCTCAAAGCGCACACCTGGAAACCATGAGTTATCGCAAAGTGATTATCAATGAGATTAACCGCTGCTCCACTATCCACAAAAATCTCACAAAAAATGTTCTTGCTCTCTAGCGCCACCCTAGCCGGCAGGACAAAACGGGAACTACAAGCAAACGGAAAATCTTCAATTTCCGCCTCAATCCTGCCAATAGTAACAGACGGAACATTTTTCAAAGATTTTTTCCTCTTTGTTTCTTTATTATACCCAGAGAACTGCCTGAATCTCCTAGAGGGACAAATATTTGCCAAATGATTAATACCTCCACAACAAAAACAAACCCTCTCATGCGGGCTGAATCTTCTATTGTCAGAAGCAATCAACCCCAGCTGCATGGGCTCCTGCTCAGAAGGGGCTGACAGCGACTGAGACCCCTGCGCAGAGAATGGGACCGCTGCACAGTCCTGGGACCGAGTATGACAGGAAGGAGAGATCTCTCCTCTCTCTCTAAGACGCCTGTCAATACGAACGGCCTGAGACATAGCAGAGTCCAAAGAAATAGGCCTTTCATGAAAGGCAAATGCATCTTTCAATCCCTCTGAAAGACCATGGCAAAATTGACTTCGGAGTGCAGCATCATTCCAACCAGTATCAGCTGCCCAACTCCGAAATTCTGAGCAGTATATTTCTGCGGATTGTTTACCCTGGCATAGGAGACGTAGTCTAGACTCCGCCAGAGCAATACGATCCGGATCATCATATATACCGTGCCCCCTCCGGCAGCGAAAAGGCCCAGGACTGAGCGTTACCCCTGAGCAGCGATATAATGATCCCCACCCTCCGTTCCTCATCACCAGAAGAATGGGGAAGAAGGCGAAAATGGAGTTTGCAAGCCTCTCTAAAACGCACAAAATTCTCACTACCCCCGGAGAACGTATCCGGGAGCGAGATCTTAGGCTCAGAACAAACTCCATGAACGCAAGCTGAACCGGTCACTTGAAGCTGAGACAAAGTCTTACGGAGGTCAGCTACCTCCAATGAAAGACCCTGGAAGCGTTCAGCCAAAAGTGAAACCGGATCCATGCTTAAGACGGTTTCGGCGGCTTATAATGTCACGGACGGTGTACAGGTAACAAGGCAAAGCAACATGTATAAACGACTCGCTGGATCCAAAAACTAAGGAACCAAGGGAGACCCCTGCAGAAGACCTGGCACTTTCCCTGGCTGCTCAGCCTATGCAAAGATCCTAATGGTGGAGGTTTGCATATCCACGAACCTTGACTATAAAGCCCTGAGCACCCTACTATAGTGAGGGGACACGACCACCGGCTCCCTACACAAGACACGGAGGGAGTCAGGGTCATCTGGGATCCAGCAAACAGATATAAACATATAAAAGTACACTTAGCTTTGAAGCAAACAGGAGGACAGAACAGCGTGCACACACACTCCAGGAGGAAATATAAGCCGCCCAGAAAAGCATTCTGAGGAGGCATTTAAAGGGAAGCAATTAAGACATGACAGCTGAGAGAGGCTGACGAGAGGAGGAGCTGAATACCACAACACAGAAATTCAAGGAGGAGGTTCTGAAAGGCCTCTGTCAGAGCTTCTCAGCTGTCTGGTTGTGACACCTCCTCAAAGCCACATTCCTCCTCTGACTCCTCTTCCTCATACTCCTCTTGCAGCATTGCCGCAGATCCGGCAAGCGATGATAAGGCTGTTTCTGGTGGTGATGGTGACCACAACTCTTCCTCTTCACGCTCATCTACAGCCTGATCCAGCACTCTTCGCAGGGCACGCTCTAGGAAGAAAACAAACGGGATGAGGTCGCTGATGGTGCCTTCCTGTAAGCCTGGGTATTTAGACACAAAGCGTTGTACGATGAGATTCAACACATGTGCTATGCACGGCACATGTGACAACTTGCCCAAATTCAATGCCGCCAAAAAATTGCTTCCATTGTCACACACCACTTTCCCGATCTCCAGTTGGTGCGGGGTCAGCCACTGATCCACCTGTGCGTTCAGGGCGGACAGGAGTGCTGGTCCGGTGTGGCTCTCTGCTTTCAGGCAAGTCAACCCCGAGACAGCGTGACACTGTCGTATCCGGGATGTGGAATAGCCCCTGGGGAGCTGGGGGGATTCAGTTGATGTGCAGCCAGACGCCGCAGCAGAAGAGGACTCAGCCGAGGAGGTTATGGAAGAGGATGGAGTAGGAGGAGTAGAGGAGGAAACAGTAGGCCTGCTTGCAAGTCGTGGCGGTGTCACCAACTCCGCTGCAGAGCCACGCATTCCATGCTTGGCAGCCGTCAGCAGGTTGACCCAATGCGCAGTGTAGGTGATATACCTGCCCTGACCATGCTTTGCAGAGCAGGTATCAGTGGTCAGATGGACCCTTGCCCCAACAATGTATGCCAGAGATGCCATGATTTCCTTTTCAATCACTGAGTAGAGGTACCTTCCACTGTGGTGTCCAAATAGCGACACATTTTTTGAAGGCCTCAGACTCCACCAGCTAGTATGGTAAAAGCTGGCGTGCTAAGAGTTCCGTCAAGCCAGCTGTCAGACGCCGGTCAAGGGGGTGACTCTGTGATATTGGCTTCTTACGCTCAAACATTTCCTTTACAGACACCTGACTGTGGGCAGATGAGATGGAACTGCTCAAGGTGAGAGGCGGAGTGGCGGGTGGTTGAGAGGGGGCAAGGAGGACAGCAGTGGTTGACGTGGCTGAAGATGCTGGACCAGGAGGAGGATAGTGGCTTTGAGCTTGTGTGCTGCTTCTACTCGTCATCATGTGTTGATCCCATAGGCGTGTGTGATCTTCGATCATGTGCCTTCGCAAAGCAGTTGTACCTAGGTGGGTGTTGGATTTCTTTTGGCACAGGTTGCAAATGGCATCGCTGTTGTCAGAGGCAGACACACAAGCAAAAATGCCTCACTGCTGAGCTTTGCAATGACGGAATTCTGGTGGTGGCAACAGCATGCATTGATTGGCGTGCTGTTTGGCTGACCCCAGGTGCCGATACATGCTGTCTGACTGTGCCACTAGCTCCTTGCGACGACCTCCCCCTGCTTCCAACTCGTCTCCTCCTTCTCTCTGTCTCCCCTTCTGAACTTTCCCCCTCTTCTTCTTCTCTTCGAGCAGGCACCCACGTGGCATCCACGGACACATCGTCATCATCAACCACTTCACTTGTATCTGACACCTCAGCAAAGGAATCAGCAGCGGGTACAACATCATCATCATCATCACACTGTTTGTCCATGTGTGTAATGCTGCCTGACTGAGACATATCCCTGTTATCTCCATCCCCTGGCAATAATGGTTGCACATCACTAATTTCATCTAACTGATGTGTAAATAACTCCTCTGAGGGATCAAGTGAAGCGGCTGTGGTGACTGTGGTGGTAGTGGTGGTGGTGGCGGCGGGGGTGAGAGTGGTAACTTGAGAGCAGGTGACCAAAGCTGAGCTGGAGGAGGATGGTGCGTCAAGGTTCTTAGCGGAAGCTGTTGAAGATTGGGTGTCCTATGTAAGCCAGTCAACTATTTTCTCAAAATTTTTGGGGTTCAGGGTACGTGGCCTCTGAACACTGGGCATTATTCCAGGGCCAGTGGAAATCACAGCACCACAAACACGATGGCCCCTGCGGTGTGGCCTGCCTCTGCCTGTCATTTTTTATTAGATAAGTGTTACTATACGTGCAAGGTACTGTGCCACCCTATATAAGTGGTGGGCAGTGGGCACAGTACAGTCTGTGTGGGCCTGACACACACGGGCTTGCAAATGTGATTATAAAAATTTTCAATAGAATTTTTTTTAATCTGCAAGGTATTTGAGTGAATGACACCCTGTAACGGTATGAGTACAGGCCTAGCACCTAGCCAGTGGGCACAATACAGTATGTGTGGGCCTGACACACACGGGCTTGCAAATGTGATTAGATCACAGAAAAATTTTAAATAGATTTTTTTTTCTGCAAGGTATTTGGGTGAATGACACCCTGTAATGGTATGAGTGCAGGCCTAGCCACTAGCCAGTAGGCACAATACAGTATGTGTGGGCCTGACGCACACGGGCTTGCAAATGTGATTAGATTACAGAAAAATATTAAATAGAATTTCTTTTTATCTGCAAGGTATTTTCTGTCACACCCTGTAAGAATGGTGTGCACTGTGCACACAGTGCTGTCTATGACTGAGCCTGCAGCCTCTCACACACGGGCAGCCAGGCAACTGCAATATATATATATATATATATATATAAAAAAAAAAGCAGACTGATGTACCAGCCCTGAAAATAGCTTTTTGGGGTGCTGTCTGGACGCTGTCCTTACAGCAGATGAGTCTGTGGACACAGAACAATGCCCTAGCTAACGCTTTCCCTATTGAATCAGCAGCAGCAGTTTCCGAATGAATCTAAAATGGATGCTGTTTAGGAGGTGGGAGGGTCTGGGAGGGAGGGTCTGCTGCTGATTGGCTGGAATGTGTCTGCTGACTGTGAGGTACAGGGTCAAAGTTTACTCAATGATGATGTATAGGGGGCGGACCGAACATCGCATATCCGGCGAATAGTTCACGACATCACTAATTAACAGTTTCCCTGACATAGGTGTTTTTTTATATACCGTATATACTCAAGTATAAGCCGACCCGAATATAAGCCGAGGCCCCTAATTTTACCCCCAAAAAATGGGAAAAATTATTGACTCGAGTATAAGACTAGGGTGGGAAATGCAGCAGCTACTGGTAAATTTCAAAAATAAAAATAGATACCGTACCAATAAAATTACATTAATTGAGGCATCAGTAGGTTAAAGGTTTTAGAATATTTATTTCAAAGAAAAACAGTATGGTATCAACAATAACTTTAACAGTACAAAAACCAACTAAAGCGAATATTAAATTTTTGGGAAAATACCAGTTAATGCGAATTTTTATGCGAAAATTTGAATGCTATTTTTTTGGGCGAATTTTCGCAATCAAGACCTAGACTCGAGTATAAGACGAGGGGGCTTTTTGAGCACAAAAATATGTGCCAAAAACTCGTCTTATACTCGAGTATATACGGTAAGTAGGCATTGGGGTTATCATAATTCCTTTTATTGTATGAAATGTGTAGAAAATATAATGAAGTATGACACTTAGATTATATGTGTGGCTCATGTCCAAGTCAGAGCGCGCACACTGGCACTTGCTTTAATGTGTTCGTTGTAGTCATGTACCTTTTCAACAATGTAGCAATGTGTTGGCGATTTTATGTGTGAACATTTTCATATAAAAAAATAAAAATCTTCATACGATTTTATTGATTTTATAAAAGCATTTTAAATAATCAAATGTTTATCGAATGTATACGATTTTATAATGCGATTTTAAATAATCGAATGTTTATCGAATGTATACGATTATATGTGAATCAGAATTCGGGAAACAGGATCTGACATAAGAGTTGGGAGGTATAAGAACACAGCTTTGGCTGATTAGTTTGTAACGCCCCAGATGAAGCAAAGGCGAAACCCGAGTCGGGCATCTACACACGCTTTTTACCTATCGATGTTTGTAAGTACAATAAACCTTACTGAATATTAAACACCCTGGGTATTGCACTATGTTCTGTTTCTCCTGAAGGAGAGGAGGAAAAAAACTTTGCTGGTCGGTATCGTGATTGTTATTGGAGATGTGCCTGTAACATCGTTGAATCTCCATAGAGTGAGTGAAACGCCTGCCTGTGAGTGAAACGCCTGCGTGTGGAAACCCAGCGCGGACCCATACAGGGACTTACTGCAATTTCTGGGACTGCTGCTTCACCTCTTCCTGATATCATACAGAAATTTTCTTTGGGTTGTATTATCTAAACGGAAGCTTTTGTGCAGATCCATGACGGATCCGCACCAAACGCGAGTGTGAAAGTAGCCTTAGGCTGTGTTCCGATGCATAATTACTGAAAGTCTGGGCCAGTTTTCTTGTTTACTTTTTATGTTTTTATCTCCTGCTTTCACAAATTCCAAGGCAGCCATATCAACCAATTAGAAGCTCATAATGTCCCCTCCGAGTTCTCTGATTGGAAGAAAGAGGTAACCCACTGCCCCTGACTTACCACCCAGATGCTGTGGACTCTAATGACCATTGCCTCTAAAAGTTTAAATGACCAGGATCTAAGTTATTTCCGATCCACGTCAATATGAACGGGTATCAATGATATTTCACAGCCAGCACCTTCAGTATATGGAGCGATTATAAGCCTGCCCATACATTCCTCACAAGGAAATCATCTACTTGTCATTTGCATGAAAATGATAGGTTTAAGGTTATCTCCAGGGTTTGAAAATTGGCTTACATCTGTGCACTGGTTAAGTGTGGGTTTTTTTTGCCAAAGAAAGCAGCCATCATTTTCCATTTCTGCCTGGCTCCTATTGCTGCAAATTAGGACAAAGTCCCAGAGGACTTGAAGACAATACCTTGCTTGTCTGTGGTATTCAAATTGTTTAATGATCTTCTCCTGTGCCAAGAGAAGTTGGCCAGTCTAAGAATCAAAGAGACATGCTTGATTATGCAGACTGTGGTGCCAGTCAATTACCTTTTTTTTTTCCATATTAGAGTTTAATCAAGCTCATTCCTTACACCAAAATAAGAATCAAGAAAAATGTATTTCTATTAAAATAAGGGGGGAAAAAAAGAAATTCTCTTGCAGGTAGCTGCTTTTGAGGTTCTGTAGCAGCTGCAGCTATGCTAGGAGGCACACCCAGAATCAGCTCATACCTGAAATGAAAAGACTGTGCATAGGATAAGTATATGGTTCCTCAGCAAATGGAAGAATAGACTGGAGTGGTTTTCATACACAAAGACCGATGTGTCACATGATAAGGAGAAGAGATGGGGGATGGTTGAGCTAAGTTGTTAGAAGAGGGAGGGGAAGGGGAGAGGGTTGGGGGTAAATCGCACCTTCACATCTTGTAAATCTGTTCAATGAGTCTGTGAAAAAAAATAAAGAACTGTTATAATCTTACAAATTAAAAAAAATCTAAGTCCCAACAGAGCTAGTGTCCCAGGTTTATGGATCCAATAGATCCCATTGTCGTAATAAGAGAATCCTATTTAGCCAACTAAGAGAGGCCATAGTCCAAACTAACTGGGACAAAGTCCTCAAAAATAAAAATACAGCCACAAAATGGGATATCTTTAAAAACATCCTAAAATCTCATTGTGAGAGGTACATACCGTATGGTAATAAAAGGTTAAGGAACAAAAAGAAACCAATGTGGATAAATAGAACTGTAAAGAAAGCAATAAATGACAAAAAGAAAGCATATCATTCACTGAAACAGGAGGGGAGCACGGAAGCACTGAAAAACTATAAGGAAAAAAATAGAACATGTAAAAAACAAATAAAAGCGGCCAAACTAGAGACCGAGAGATTAATTGCCAAAGAGAGTAAAACTAACCCTAAAATGTTCTTCAATTATATAAATGTTAAAAAGTATAAATCTGAAGGTGTCGGCCCTCTAAAGAGTAATGAGGGGGAAGTCGCAGAGAGCGATGAGGAGAAAGCAAAGCTGTTAAATATTTTTTTCTCCAATGTATTCACTGAGGAAAATAAACTGTCAGATGAAATGCAGAATGCAAAAATAAATTCCCCATTAAAAGTGTCCTGTCTGACCCAGGAAGAAGTGCATCAGCGACTTAAAAAGATTAAAATAGACAAATCGCCAGGACCGGATGACATACACCCCCGTATCCTAAAGGAATTAAGTAATGTCATAGCCAGACCCTTATTTCTGATATTTGCAGATTCTATATTGACAGGGAATGTCCCACAGGATTGGCGCATGGCATATGTGGTGCCAATATTCAAAAAGGGGCCAAAAACAGAGCCTGGAAACTATAGGCCGGTAAGTTTAACATCTGTTGTGGGTAAACTGTTTGAAGGTTTTCTGAGAGATGCTATGTTAGAGCATCTCAACGGAAATAAGCAAATAACGCCATATCAGCATGGCTTTGTGAGGGATCGGTCATGTCAGACTAATTCAATCAGTTTCTATGAGGAGGTAAGTTCTAGACTTGACAGCGGCGAATCAATGGATGTCGTATATCTGGACTTCTCCAAAGCATTTGACACTGTACCACATAAAAGGTTAGTATATAAAATGAGAATGCTCGGACTGGGAGAAAACATCTGTATGTGGGTAAGTAACTGGCTCAGTGATAGAAAACAGAGGGTGGTTATTAACGGTACACACTCAGATTGGGTCACTGTCACTAGTGGGGTACCTCAGGGGTCAGTATTGGGCCCTATTCTCTTCAATATATTTATTAATCATCTTGTAGAAGGCTTGCACAGTAAAGTATCAATTTTCGCAGATGACACTAAACTGTGTAAAGTAATTTACACTGATGAGGACAGTATACTACTACAGAGGGATCTGGATAGACTGGAGGCTTGGGCAGATAAGTGGCAGATGGGGTTTAACACTGATAAATGTAAAGTTATGCACATGGGAAGGAAAAATGCAAGTCAACCGTACATACTAAATGGTAAAACACTCGGTAACACTGACATGGAAAAGGATCTAGGAATTTTAATAAACAGCAAACTAAGCTGCAAAAACCAGTGTCAGGCAGCTGCTGCCAAGGCCAACAAGATAATGGGTTGCATCAGAAGGGGCATAGATTCCCGTGATAAGAACATAGTCCTACCACTTTACAAATCGCTAGTCAGACCGCACATGGAGTACTGTGTACAGTTCTGGGCTCCTGTAAACAAGGCAGACATAGCAGAGCTGGAGAAGGTCCAGAGGAGGGCATCTAAAGTAATAACTGGAATGGGGCAACTACAGTACCCTGAAAGATTATCAAAATTAGGGTTATTCACTTTAGAAAAAAGACGACTGAGGGGAGATCTAATTAATATGTATAAATATATCAGGGGTCAGTACAGAGATCTCTCCCATCAGCTATTTATCCCCAGGACTGTGACTGTGACGAGGGGACATCCTCTGCGTCTGGAGGAAAGAAGGTTTGTACACAAACATAGAAAAGGATTCTTTACGGTAAGAGCAGTGAGACTATGGAACTCTCTGCCTGAGGAGGTGGTGATGGTGAGTACAATAAAGGAATTCAAGAGGGGCCTGGATGTATTTCTGGAGTGTAATAATATTACAGGCTATAGCTACTAGAGAGGAGTCTTCCTCTGGATCAACTTGCGGGATAACAGGCCGAACTGGATGGACAAATGTCTTTTTTCGGCCTTATGTACTATGTTACTATGTTACTATTACTACCACAATGTGGTTGTGCAACCTGTTTCAAAACCTGGTATCTCAATTGTGATATCGGATGTCTAGATTTGGCGAAGTGGTGGAGTACTAGTAAAAAGCTATGTCCCAAACGGATGGTAGACTTGTGTTTCGAAATCCGATCACAAACATGTTGTGTTGTTTCGCCTACATAGGCAAAGCCGCACGGACATTTTGATACGTAAACCACAAAAGAAAAATCACAGATAAGAAGCCGTAGATCATGATTTGTTGTCCAGTTTGTGGATGTGTAACAAAGTCACCTTTAATTACACTGGAACATTGTGCACAGCTAAGGCAAGGAAATGTATCATTTTGTTGACTACGTAAAAGTTCCTGACGAGGAACTTTGATTAGGCTTCCTATGTCCGCTCTTAAAACTTTATCCTTGATATTTGGTGGCCTCTTAAAACAGGTCAATGTTTTTTTTTTATATTCAGTAATAGTCAGATATGGATATGCTTGTGTGAGTAAGGACAAAGGAATTCTAATTATCTGGTGTATTTAGGTAACTGCTTTTGAGGTTCTGTAGCAGCTGCAGCTATGCTAGGATAGTGATGAGCGGGAGGTGCCATATTCGATTTCGCGATATTTTGCAATTTAATATTCGTGTTATATTCGTCGAAATCGAATATTTGTAATTATTCCAATTATCGCGAATAATATGCGATTTAATTAATCGCGTATTGCGATTTTTCTTTTGATAGTATAAGGCAACGTTCCTATGACTAATTGACTATGGCTAGGCTAATATGTGTATTTTACGAAATTTCGTAATATTGCTCTAACTTCGTCTTTTAGAATATTCTAAAAGACGAAGTTAGAGCAATATTACGAAATTTCGTAAAATACACATATAGATTGTAATTTAGCTAATATAGTGCTATAATCCTTTTTTTTTCTCTAATTTTTTTTGCCTCTTCTGAACTTAAGTTTTGTAAAATATGTACACTATTAAAAAAATTACTATAGCAGTATATTAGCTAAATTACAATCTATATGTGTATTTTACGAATATTCTTAATATTGCTCTAACTTCGTCTTTTAGAATATTCGTAATATTGCTCTAACTTCGTCTTTTAGAATATTACGAATATTTTAAAAGACGAAGTTAGAGCAATATTAAGAATATACGTAAAAAGTAGAAATCGCAATTCGATTATTTTACAGCTACAACATGGTTAGCACTCCATTTTTCTGAGATTTCTGAGTTTGGATATCTAATCTAAGCAAACACCTCCAATTGCTTTTCAATGGCTTTTGTCTCAAGATAATGAAATGTGTTAAGAAATTTGAGTTAACAGAGGGAGTGCTAACCATGATACATCTCTAACTTGAATTAATCGAATTGCGATTTCAACTTAGCACTGCTATATTCCATATTAGTCTAGAATTAACGAATATGGAATATAGCAGTGTTAAGTTGAAATCGCAATTCGATTATTATAACTTGAATTAATCGAATTGCGATTTCAACGTAATTCTCAAATCCGACAGTGCATTCTAGTATATGGAGACGTTCCCATGGTTATGGGGACGCTCCACGAGCACGGAAGTTGGCAGAAGCGGCAACGGGCACTGACTGGAGCAGCCAGGAATCCAGGAATCCAAAGGACAGGTAAGAACAACTTTAGGGAAGTGGGAAAGAAAAAAATATAACAAAAAAAACAAACGAATATTCGATTTCGTGAATATATAGAACTATATTCTAAATATTCGTGAAATCTCGAAGTTACGATATTCAAGAAAAAAAATTGCAATTCGAATATTCGCGCTCAACACTATGCTAGGAGGCACACTGTGGATAGGATAAGTATATGGTTCCTCAGCAAATGGAAAAGTTCCTTCCTATGTCCGCTCTTAAAACTTTATCCTTGATATTTGGTGACCTCTTAAAACGGGTCAATCTTTTTTTTTTTATTCAGTGATAGTCAGATATGGATATGCTTGTGTGAGTAAGGACAAAGGAATTCTAATTATCTGGTGTATTTAGGTAGCTGCTTTTGAGGTTCTGTAGCAGCTGCAGCTATGCTAGGAGGCACACCCAGAATCAGCTCATAAGTGGATGGTATGTGGTGATGCATGCTATTCTGTTGGAATTGTCCTTGTTATGTGTGGTTGACTCTTCAAGTTGAGAGATGGTAGTTTTAAATAAAGTGGTAGGATAACCCCTTTGTAAAAAATGATCGTTCATGTCAGTGAATCTCTGTTCTCTCATTAGAGGGTCCGAGACTATTCTTTTTACATGAGTATATTGGGAACTCGGCAAGGATCTCTTAGTGGCTTGAGGGTGACAACTGCTATATTGTAACAGACGATTACGGTCGGTTGGTTTCTTGTACAGATCAACAGATAAATTGCCACGGGGGTCCAATTTGATCAAAGTATCCCAAAAATGTATCTCAGTATAGCTTGTGTGTAATGTGAAGTCCAATTCCCCATATGCCTGATTCTTGTGATCAAAAAGAATGCAAACTCTGGGTTCTGGGCCCCTCTTTATGCAAAAAATATGGCATGTTGTTTAAACAGAAAACGAGAATAGACATAGTCTTGTTTGAATGCCGCCATGTAGGCATTTGCATAGGAAGGGACCACGTCTGAACCCATAGCGGTACCCCTCTTCTGGATGTGAAATATGTGAAATATGCACCCAAATAAGAAAGTTTTTTTTAAAAAGTATGATCTTTAGTAAACTCAGGCAAAATTCCTGTTGTGTGGTGTTGAGTCACTAGTATTTTGTCAGAAGTCGTGAGGTTGCTTCTAGGCCCTTCTGATGGTTAATGTGTCTGGTAAAAAGACTATGACCTAAATATATGTTCCACCCCGAAAGAATGAACTTTGTTGTGATTTAAAACAGTGCACTGTTATTTCTGCAAGTAAACAATCATAGTCTATCACAATCAAGGACTTGATCGAGACATACCGGAAGATTCCTTCCTGCTTGTTTGAACGCCAGCTCTGTGAGTACCACCCACATGGTGAACCGACTTCCGACCAAACGCGGGACGCCGACGGAGAAACAGCCGGGACACCGGTCTGTAGTCGGCCTTAGGAGTTGCCACGGGAACCTACGAGCAATCCAAGACAAATAAAGGTAAGCCCACATATGTGGGTTATCAGTATCAGCATAGAAGGACTTATGCTGACCCGCAATTATATCTATCACAGATAAAATATATCTAACTTGATTCAAACGGATTTGCTATATTGGCTACATACCTGTCACCGCCACTTCTGTGAGAAGGTCTGACAGACGTCCTTTTCTACCTCTTGCATGATGTTCTTTGTTTTGGTTTCACTTTGTCATCTCATTTCCTTCTCCCAGGTGTCACCTATTTAGACTAATCCTCTTTCCTTTATATTCCCTCCCATACTGCCTCACTTTGCGGTTTATACTACTTCCTGGATTGAAATTTGGGATCAAGCCAGTCGGATGTTTATTCATAACTTCCAGCTATCTGCAACATCATCCGTGACATTATAAACCGCCATTGCCGTCTTAAGCATGGATCTGGTTTCAGCCTTGATTGACCGCATGCAAGGTTTTTCACTGGAGGTAGCAGATCTCCGTAAAACTGTGTCTCAGTTTCAGGTGACCGGTTCTGCTTGCATTCATGGAGTTTGTTCCGAGCCTAGGATCTCGCTTCCGGATACGTTCTTCGTGGGTAGTGAGAATTTTGTTCGCTTTAGAGAGGCTTGCTAACTCCATTTTTGCCGACTTCCCCATTCCTCTGGTGATGAGGAGCAGAGGGTGGGGATCATCATCTCGCCGCTCAGGGATAACGCTCAGTCTTGGGCCTTTTCGCTGCCGGTGGGGGCACGGCCCCTCCGATCGGTGGATGAATTTTTTGTAGCCCTGGGGCAGATATATGATGACCCGGATCGTATTGCTCTGGCTGAATCTAAACTGCGTCTTTTATGCCAGGGTAAACAGTCCGCAGAGATATATTGTTCTGAATTTCGGAGATGGGCAGCTGATACTGGTTGGAACGATGCTGCACTCCGAAGTCAATTTTGCCATGGTCTTTCAGAGGGATTGAAAGATGCATTTGCTTTTCATGAGAGACCTGCCTTGTTAGAGTCTGCCATGTCTCTAGCTGTTCGCATTGACAGGCGTCTTAGAGAGAGAGGCGAGACCACTCCTTCCTGTCATATTCAGTGGGGCGGTCTCATTCAGTGCGCAGGGGCCTCAGTCTCTCTCAATCCCCTCTGAGCAGGAGGCCATGCAGCTGGGTTTGCTTGCCTCTGATAGTAGAGGATTCAGCTCAGAGGAAGGTTTGTTTCTGTTTTGGGGGTATAAATCATTTGGCTAATGTTTGCCCCTCTAGGAGATTCAGGGAGTTTTCTGAGGGTAATAAAGAAACAAAAAGAAAAAAACTATCTAAAAACTTTCCATTTGCTACTATTGACAAGGTTGATGCGGAAATTGAAGGTTTGCCGTTTGCTTGTAGTTCCCGTTTTCTCCTACCTGCCAGGGTGGCGCTAGAGAGCAAGAACATTGTTTGTGAGATTTTTGTAGATAATGGAGCAGCTGTCAATCTCATTGATAATCAATTTGCTATAACACATGGTTTTTAGGTATGCACTTTGGAAAAGGATATACCTGTTTTTGCTATCGATTCCACTCCACTTTCTCAAAAATCGTTAAAGGGCATAGTTCCCACTATCCGTTTGACTGTGGGTGATGCTCATGTTGAGGATATGTCATGTTTCGTCCTAGGCGGATTACCTACTCGTCTAGTGTTGGGGCTACCCTGGCTCACTAAACATAACCCGACCATTGATTGGCAAGTAAGGCAAATAAATGGTTGGAGTGAGTTTTGCAGAAAGAATTGCCTCACGGCGTCTCTTTCAGAGGTTTCTACAAAGATTGTACCATCTTTTCTCTCTGAATTTTTGGATGTGTTTTCCAAGAGTGGTGTCCAGGATCTGCCCCCTCACCGGGAGTACGATTGCCCTATTAATCTCATCCCAGGCGCCAAGCTGCCAAAATCACGTTTATACAATCTCTCCCAACCTGACAGAGTCGCTATGCATACTTATATCTCTGAGAGCTTGAGAAAGGGACACAGCCGACCCACGAAGTCACCTGTTGCCACTGTTTTTTTTTTTTTTGTTAAGAAAACAGATGGTTCTTTAAGTCCTTGTCTGGATTTCAGGGAGCTGAACTGTATCACAATTCGCGACCCATATCAGCTTCCTCTGATCCCGGACTTGTTTAACCAGATTGTTGGGGCAAAAGTTTTTTCTAAGTTGGATTTAAGAGGGGCATGCAACCTAGTCAGGGTCAGGGAAAGGGACGAATGGAAGACGGCCTTCAATACCCCTGAGGGTCATTTCGAGAATTTGGTTATGCCCTTTGGGTTGATGAATGCTCCGGCCATCTTCCAACATTTTGTGAACAGCATTTTTTATCATTTAATGGGGAAATTTGTACTGGTGTATCTAGATGACATTTAGATTTTTTCTCCTGATTTCAAAACTCATAGGGACCACCTACGTCAGGTCTTGCTCATTCTGCGGGAGAATAAATTGTACGCTAAACTGAAAAAATGTGTGTTTGCGGTTCTGGAAATTCAATTTCTTGGTTTTCTACTCTCCGCTTCTGGTTTTCGCATGGACCCTGAGAAGGTCCGCGCTGTGCTTGATTGGGAGCTTACTGAGAATCAGAAGGCGCTGATGCGGTTTTTGGGTTTTGCCAATTATTACAGAAAGTTCATTTTGGATTATTCCTCTGTTGTTAACCCACTCACTGATATGACTAAAAAATGGGTAGATTTTTCCATCTGGTCGGTAGATGCGCTTAAGGCCTTTTCTAGTATCAAAGAGAGTTTTGCTTCCGCTCCCATTTTGGTACAACCTGATGTCTCTCTACCTTTTATTGTTGAGGTGGACGCTTCTGAGGTGGGTGCGGTCTTATCCCAGGGTCCCTCTCCTGCCAAATGGCGACCGTGTGCCTTTTTCTCAAGGAAATTCTCTTCCGCAGAGAGAAATTACGATGTGGGAGATAGGGAGTTGTTGGCCATCAAATTAGCTTTTGGGGAATGGCGCCATTGGCTAGAGGGAGCCAGACACGCTATTACCGTGTTTACCGACCATAAGAATCGGGCCTACTTGGAATCAGCCAAGCGTCTGAACCCAAGACAGGCCAGATGGTCTTTATTCTTTTCTAGGTTTAATTTTGTTGTCACGTTCCGCCCTGGGGTTGAAAATGTGAAGGCGGATGCCCTGTCACGTTGTTTTCTGGGAGGGGGGAACTTTGAAGACCCGGGTCCTATTTTGGCTGAAGGGGTGGTCGTCTCTGCTCTTTATCCTGATTTGGAGGCAGAGGTTCAGGAAGTCCAGGCAGAGGCTCCTGATCTTTGTCCTCCTGGGAGGTTGTTTGTGCCTCTCGCTTTACGACACAAGGTTTTTAAGGAGCACCACAATACTGTCCTTGCTGGACACCCGGGGAGTAAAGCCACAGTAGATCTCATTGCTCTGAGATTCTGGTGGCCGTCTTTTTGTAAGTCGGTTGAGGGTTTTGTGGCAGCCTGCGAGACCTGCATTCGTGGCAAGGTCCCTCATTCATGGCCATCGGGTCCTCTCCTCCCGTTACCCATTCCTTCCCGTCCTTGGACGCATCTGTCCATGGACTTCATTACGGACCTACCTCGTTCCTCGGGGAAGACTGATTCTGGTGGTAGTCGACCGTTTTAGCAAAATGGCGCATTTCATTCCCTTTCCTGGGTTACCCAATGCTAAGACGTTGGCGCAATCGTTTGTTGATCACATTGTTAAATTGCATGGCATTCCTTCAGACATTGTTTCTGATAGGGGCACACAATTTGTTTCCAGATTCTGGAAGGCCTTCTGTTCTCGCTTGGGGATTCAGTTGTCACTTTCTTCTGCTTTTCACCCGCAGTCGAATGGTCAGACCGAACACGTCAATCAGAATCTGGAGACATACCTGCACTGTTTTGTGGCGGAGAATCAGGAGGATTGGTATTCTTTTTTGTCCCTTGCTGAGTTTGTTTTAAATAACCGTCGCCAGGAGTCCTCTGATAAGTCACCATTTTTGGGTGCATATGGGTTACATCCACAGTTTGGGACATCCTCTGGAGGGGGTCTTCTGGTTTACCTGATGAGGAGATTTTCATCGTCTTTGTCATTTATTTGGCAACATATTCAGGGTAATCTGAAGAGGGTGAGTGAGAGATATAAGCGTGTGGCGGATAAGAGACGTGTGCCTGGTCCGGACCTGAATGTGGGTGATCTGGTGTGGTTGTCTACAAAGAATATCAAACTGAAGGTTCCCTCCTGGAAGTTGGGTCCTAAGTTTATTGGGCCTTACAAGATCTTGTCCTTCATCAATCCCGTTGCCTTCCATCTTGATCTTCCTCAGACTTGGAAGATCCATAATGTTTTTCATAGGTCCCTATTAAAACCTTATGTCCAACCCACTGTACCCTCCTCTTTGCCTCCTCCTCCGATATTTGTTGATGGTAATCTTGAATTCCAGGTCTCTAGGATTGTGGATTCTCGCATTATCCGCGGTTCTCTCCAATACCTTGTTCATTGGGAGGGTTATGGTCCTGAGGAGAGGATGTGGGTCCTAGTGGCGGACATTAAGGCCACTCGTCTCATCAAGGCTTTCCATAGGTCTCATCCTGAGAAGGTGGGTTCTGAGTGTCCAGAGTCCACCCGTAGAGGGAGGGGTACTGTCACCGCCACTTCTGTGAGAAGGTCTGACAGACGTCCTTTTCTACCTCTTGTATGATGTTCTTTGTTTTGGTTTCACATTGTCATCTCATTTCCTTCTCCCAGGTGTCACCTATTTAGACTAATTCTCTTTCCTTTATATTCCCTCCCATACTGCCTCACTTTGCGGTTTATACTACTTCCTGGATTGAAGTGTTCACTGCTGGAGACTTCTGTTGCTGCTTGTTCAGATAAGTCCTTTCATGTATTGTGTTTCCTTGCTGGCTTGATTCTAGGTGACCCTGACTCCCTCCGTAGTAAGTGCAGGGAGCCGGTGGTCGTGTCCCCTCATTATTATAGGTTTTTCAGGTGTCACACAGTCTAGGTACGTGGGCATGCAATCGTCTACCTCTGAGACCCTTGTATGTGCTTAGCAGTCAGGGTGAGCTCTTAGGGTTTTATAGGGGTCACCTTTATGCTCCTTAGTTTGGGATCAAGGCAGTCGGATGTTTGGAAGAGAGAAGGTATACAGATGGGTCCGGAAGATTGGGATGATATTTATCAGGAAATAAGGAAAATTTCTGT
This sequence comes from Bufo gargarizans, assembly GCF_014858855.1. NCBI lineage: Eukaryota > Metazoa > Chordata > Amphibia > Anura > Bufonidae > Bufo > Bufo gargarizans. The sequence continues at coordinate 544,583,354 of NC_058082.1, read as the reverse complement.
GAACCCTGCCCATAGATTAATACAGTTCCACATAATCTATGGGCTTTATTACACACCGGCAAAATAATGAAATTCTATAGGAACAAAAAATTAAAATGTAAAAAAATTGATAAAGTTGGGGCAGATGATATACACCTTTTATGGAGCTGCCCACATATACAAAAATTATGGGGAGAAGTATTACTTAAAATTGGATAAATACATCAGTTGGAAATATTTGAGGTGGTAATAATGGGCAGGGTGAGAGAAATTGGAAATATGCGGTCACAAGAGTTGGTAGCTAAACTATTATTTCAAGCTAGACGGTGTAGCATAAAAAAATGGGTGGAAAGAGCTGGGAGAGATCAGTAAGATATTCGGTAGCATGTTAAAAATTGCATATAAGATCAAAAAAGAAAATGGTTAAATTTGATGAAATTTGAAAAGAGTGGATAAAGTAGGGGAGGGGGGGGGGGAGAGTAAGAGGGAGAGCTGCCCTCTTTTTTTAGGGGCAAAATGCGAGAAAAACGTCTTAATAATTTATATTATGTATCTGATAAGTGCTGCAAAATTTGATAATGTATTGTTTATTTGTTATTTATTAATAAAAATTAATAATAAAAAAGCTTAGCTTTTACTTCAATTAACAGATAAAATAAGATGAAAAAGGTGCTCAAAGAAGTATAATATATCATGGAGGGTCAGATCAGGTACTGTTTGGTGAGGCTAAAGGGGTCAGATGAAGCTCACAAGTCTCAGTGATGGTGTGAAAAAAAAGGGAGATATGAGATCTGCACACTCTAGGTAGTGGGTGCTCGTAGAGGACATGCGTCAATCGATTCCTAGGAGAAATCCACGGCACACCATTTGTTCTTCATCAGATAGTGTTTTTAATACATAGTGGTTTTTACATCATTTTTTTGTTCCATCCAAAGCAAGTAATAATGCAATACAATTGGCCAAAAAGTACAACCCCAACGTCTCGGTCGGCTGTCGACCTTTATCAAGGGAAATGAATATACAGCAATGTTATAGCAAATATCATGGACCAAACGATGATGTAAAGCTTAATACTATAATCTAGGTAAAAAATACTAATGGCCGCTGGATGATGTCACCTTGAAAGACTATAGGAGTCTATATCTGAGACGACAAATTACATCCGCTCAGCAGTCCAAACAGAATGGTGAAAAATAAGGGAAGGAAAAAAGAAATCTAGCAAAACTAAAATTATATAATGTATAAGATGACTAAATATATAACATGCATATAGCACCTCGGTACATGAATCTATAGGTACATGTGATCAATTCATTTGGATGACATATGTTTCTATTAGGTATAGAAGAAATATATATATATAGTCCAGAGTAATATTGAGAGTTGGAAGCACTTGATGGTAGGAGAGGGGTCAAGATAATTGAGACAGCATAAAGTTGCTAGTATAGAAGGAAAATGCTGTGTGGGGAAGTTAAAAAATGGAATCATCAGAGGAATCTGAAGGAAATATAAGTAAGTATGGATGGTGTCCCTGTGGTGTCATAGGACTAAATAAGAGGGCGCCAGGAGGGTCTTACCTGTGGCCTAAGTAATTTCAAGTTGCGCTCTGGAAGTGGGCGCCTGTATAGGGATATTGCCGTTATATAGAGGCTTAAAGTGTGACGTCTGCCATTATTGAAAACTAAAGCGGGCCGAGACTCCCGACGTCATGCATCAGTGTTGTATGGAACGCGCACATGTGCGTAACGTGTATTGAAGACGGAAGAGGGCAGAAGCTATGCCCTCCTTATATGGGAATGCTGCTAATGAACAATACATTATATTGTAATGGGACTGGATGTAAAGCGTAACATAAGGGAGTAGTAGAGGCGAAAAATAAGAATGAGTAGTAGGTGGAAGGTGATCAAGGAGATAATGGGAACCAATATTAGAGCACAGGGAATATGTAAGGTTAAAGATTGAGGATGGAGATAATGTTATGTATTATATGTTATATGGAAGATGGAAAGGTAGCAAAAAAAGCATAGAATATAAGTTAAAGCATAGAATATGAAGGGGGAGAAAGAGGGGGAGGGGAAGGTAAAGTATGGGGAAGAAAGGGGGGTGGGAAAGGGGAGGAAGGGAAAGGAAGGGGAAGAAGGGGTGGGTGGGGGAAGGGGTATGGTTCTCACCCATGGCTAGATCACTAAGGACCGAGATCAAGACTAACGAATCTGAAATAAAAAGGGTTATATATCAGATATATTGTGAACACACCATAACATTAAGGGTGCATTCACACGTCAGTATTTTTACCTTTCCAGATAAACGTTCCTGTTTTTTCAGTACAACCTTCCGTTTTTTTAATAAAGTGCTTCCGAATCCGTTCCGTGTCCCCGTGATTCTGTTTTTTTTTTTTGTTTTTTTTTTAAACAAAAAAGAGGAGGAGGAATAGATGTTGCTAGGGTAAAAAAAAGTGGTGAAAACAGAGGACATCTTCTAGAACAGGTGCCATTTTATTGTGCTATTGGTGTAGTAGGAGCTGTGTTAGAAATCTCTGCCTTGCTAGCTTAGTTTTCTACAGTTATCTCACCGATCGTCATGTCTGAAGACTTGAATAATGTACCCCTTCACTGGCTTATTTCTCGGCGATTCAGACGGCAATCAGCTATGTTGGACGAAGATCCGGGGACAAAGAGGAGACGACACTGGGATTATTGCTCAGAGACTTCAGAAAGGTCAATTCCACACATTATTTAATGTCCTGCGACAGGACCCCTATAAGTTCAAATCTTACTGCCGTATGTCCATGGAGGCTTTTGACCATCTTCTGGTCTCTCTCCACCCTGACCTCAGTTTCCAGGACACAAGTATGCGGCGCTGTGTATCTCCAGAGCAAAGGTTGATAGTCACCTTGAGGTAAGTGTATTTTTCTTATTATAAATAATGTATCTAATAATGATTTTTTTTAAATGATTGTTAGCAAACTAAAAAAAATTCTTTCAGATTCCTTGCTACTGGGAACTCATTTGCTTCTCTGCACTTTGTGTTTCTACTAGGAATCTCTACAATCTCTGGGATTGTCTGTCATACCTGTAAAGTTATATGGCAGCATCTCAGAGAATCAGTGATGCCCACCTCCAAGGCGGAAGATTGGCTACGGATCGGCGAGGGATTTTACCAATCAGCGCAGTTTCCTAACTGCATTGGGGCACTCGACGGTAAGCATATCCGTGTGAAGAAGCCGCCTCACTCAGGGTCCCGGTACTTCAATTACAAGCAATATTTTTCTGTAGTGCTGATGGCCCTTGCAGACAGTAACTACAGGTTTGTAATTGTGGATATCGGGGCCTATGGGAGCACTGCAGACGCCCGCAGCTTTAGTGCTTCCAGAATGGGTGAACGGCTTCAGACAAACCAGCTTGCCAGAGCTGCAGGTCCGCCGGCTCCATTTGTGATCGTGGCAGACGAAGGATTCGCATTGTCACCCCACATGATGCGGCCCTTCCCTAGACGCGATCTGGATGACAGGAAGCGCATCTTCAACTATCGCTTGACTCGCGCCCGTCGGTATGTGGAGTGCGCTTTTGGAATACTGTCCACTAAGTGGAGAGTATTCTTGTCATCTATACAGATGAATCCGGAGAATGCCACCCTGGTGATACAGGCTTGTGTACTACTACACAACTTCACCAGGATCCATGATGCCTCCACAGATGCAGAATTGGGCCTAAATATGACTTCTCCTGTCAGTTTAGACCTGAGCCGGCCTGGACGACCTGGAACAGCTGGACTAGCTGTTCGGGAACTCTATGCCGACTACTTCTGCAGCCCTGAGGGTGCATTGTCGTGGCAGTTTGATGCCATCCGTGGAAGACGTTGATTTCAGCTGGAATCTGGTTTAAATTTTTTCCACATTTTTTTAATCTTAATTTAGTTAGATCCTATGTTGTTAGTTTAGATTAGGGACTCGCAAGAGATTGAGGACCCTTGACGTGGGCTTGCGGGCTGAGGTATTTTGTAAATACCAAATTTTTGGTGAAAATACCTCATTTTTAATTACATCTCATTTTAAATATAAAATTTGGATTTTATGTTAAAATTACTTGTTGTCCAGGTTCAGAGCTGAACTCTATGTCCCATATATAATCATTTTTAAATGGGATATGTCTGGGTTAATCTCTGAATTTGAACAACACATGACGTAATCAGACCCGCAATCCACAAAGAATTAACATTTTATGTTTTTGACCTACACTAATAGTAGTTTATTAATATAAAATGTATTCCTAATAAGAAAAAACAAAACAAAAAAACATCTGCATGTTCCGTTGATGGAACAGCCGGCCAATTCCGTGCTGAATCTATACAACTGTTCTGCTAGTTTTCTGCTCCAGCCCCATTCATTGTATAATGTAATTGTGCACAAGTGAATGGGGCCAGTGCAGAAATATAACAAAACATTGATCTACATTAATGGATCGTAAAGGCTGATCTCCCGCATGAACACGGATCCTGCTCACGCCATTGTGAAAGTTATATTTTTTTTTCTTAAAAAAAGACGTTCAATATCATTGTAAAAAAATTTTAATTAACATTTAACGTTAACTGTTGAGGAAGGGTTAACATTAACAAAATATTATTTAAATGTAATAAAATAATCTTGAAATATAAATTGTTTTTTAATAAACCAATTTTTTATATATCAAATAATTCCCTGGTAAAAGGGCCCGGTATATGTATAACTGGAGGTTCTGGCCTATTTAACCGGTATACAGGCGTTTCTATAGTGAGATGCTGATCTCGTAAAAGCTCCATTCGATGCACAATTTCAAATGATTCACTGTGTCTATACAGATCAATTATTAAGCACAGTGATGAGAGACAACGTGTTTGCCGTTCCTCAGGCACACGAGCAAGACTTGATGCCAGACTTATTATGGTTCGTTGTTCTAAACTGTCCGACCGATTCTGATTTAGAAATTGTAGAACCCGAGCATCAATCAAGTTCCTAACCTCTAAATCAGAGTCGGCCGCGTGTCTGCGCCGTCGTCAGCCTGAAGAAGGGCGAACAGGTTGCTCTTGAACAGGAGTAGTATCCACATTTGCCGGAATTTCGGGAGAAGTTGTAATAATCACTACGAATTTCCGGAATTTCTTCTCTGGATTCTTCAAGTGGTGCCTGAGAGGCCTCTTGGGAAATATTCCCTGTTGCGTCCTGATTTGGAGTTGATTCCGTTGACAGATTATCAACTGTTCTATAAATTTTTAAAAAATATTATAATTCTATAGAAATATACATATAAATCATTTCAACTAACGTGCTAAAATTGAACAGTAGTAGAACCGCTACTTGACTGGACAGTGCATAGCGCGTGCACAATGAAATAATCTAAACAACCTTAAGAAACCTGAAAAAAATATGCCAAACTTTAAAATAAAAATCTTAAAAATAAGTAAATAACAGTGAAGCTCTATTTAAAAAAAAATCTGCCTCTCTGCAGCAGTGATCTTCCTATAGGGCAGTCATGTCCAACCTGCAGCCCTACAGTAAGACTACAACTCCCAGCTTTCATAGCTTACAGCTACTAGGGCATGCTTGGAGTTGTAGTTTTGCTGCAGTTGGAGTGGCGCAGGTTGGACATGAATGCTATATGGGCTTTTTTAAATATACGGGTAGTCAGGCTGCTGATCCCCTGCTATTGTGTGGCCCTGTTCACATTTCAGTTTTTTGATCACTTATTTCTATATTGAGCCAAAACCTGTTGTGGGTCAAAAACTCAGAACAGGTGCAGTTATTTTTTATTATTCCTAATCTCTGAGTAGCATCCACTTCGGGTTTTGGCTCACAAAAAAAGTGGAAAATTAAAGATCAATTTAATGACGTCTGAACAAGTCCTGTCTGAAGCGTTATGTCCGTCTAGGTCGTCGGCCATGCATGACCAGTGCAAAACTGGGTACACACACACGGACACAGCGCTATCACACAGAAATTTTATTACATTGGATATATATTAAAAATTGAAAACTATTACCTCCTTAAATCCATAATTGGTTTCAAAAATTCAAGCTGACGAGTATACAAATATGTTTTTTTCTTTAACCCCTTAAGGACCAGGCTCATTTTCACCTTAAGGACCAGGCCATTTTTTGCAAATCTGACCAGTGTCACTTTAAGTGCTGATAACTTTAAAACGCTTTTACTTATACAGGCCATTCTGAGATTGTTTTTTCGTCACATATTGTACTTCATGACACTGGTAAAATAAAGTCAAAAAAATTAATTTTTTTGCATAATAAAATACCTAATTTACCAAAAATTTTGAAAAATTTGCAAATTTCAAAGTTTCAGTTTCTCTACTTCTGTAATACATAGTAATACCCCCAAAAATTGTGATGACTTAACATTCCCCATATGTCTACTTCATGTTTGAATTATTTTGGGAATGATATTTTATTTTTTGGGGATGTTACAAGGCTTAGAAGTTTAGAAGCAAATCTTGAAATTTTTCAGAAATTTACAAAAACCCAATTTTTAGGGACCACTACAGCTCTGAAGTCACTTTGCGAGGCTTACATAATAGAAACCGCCCAAAAATGACCCCATTCTATAAACTACACCCCTCAAGGTATTCAAAACTGATTTTACAAACTCCGTTAACCCTTTAGGTGTTGCACAAGAGTTATTGGCAAATGGGGATGAAATTTGAGAATTTCATTTTTTTGCCTAATTTTCCATTTTAACCCATTTTTTCCACTAACAAAGCAAGGGTTAACAGCCAAACAAGACTGTATCTTTATTGCCCTGACTCTGCCATTTACAGAAACACCCAATATGTGGCCGTAAACTACTGTACGGCCACACAGCGGGGCGTAGAGTGAAAGGTGCGCCGTATGGTTTTTGGAAGCCAGATTTTGCTGGACAGTTTTTTTGACACCATGTCCCATTTGAAGCCCCCTGATGCACCCCTAGAGTAGAAACTCCATAAAAGTGACCCCATCTAAGAAACTACACCCCTCAAGGTATTCAAAACTGATTTTACAAACTTCGTTAACCCTTTAGGTGTTGCACAAGAGTTATTGGCAAATGGGGATGAAATTTGAGAATTTCATTTTTTTGCCTAATTTTCCATTTTAACCAATTTTTTCCACTAACAAAGCAAGGGTTAACAGCCAAACAAGACTGTATCTTTATTGCCCTGACTCTGCCATTTACAGAAACACCCAATATGTGGCCGTAAACTACTGTACGGCCACACAGCGGGGCGTAGAGTGAAAGGTGCGCCGTATGGTTTTTGGAAGCCAGATTTTGCTGGACAGTTTTTTTGACACCATGTCCCATTTGAAGCCCCCTGATGCACCCCTAGAGTAGAAACTCCATAAAAGTGACCCCATCTAAGAAACTACACCCCTCAAGGTATTCAAAACTGATTTTACAAACTTCGTTAACCCTTTAGGTGTTGCACAAGAGTTATTGGCAAATGGGGATGAAATTTGAGAATTTCATTTTTTTGCCTAATTTTCCATTTTAACCCATTTTTTTTCCACTAACAAAGCAAGGGTTAACAGCCAAACAAGACTGTATCTTTATTGCCCTGACTCTGCCGTTTACAGAAACACCCCATATGTGGTCGTAAACTACTGTACGGCCACACGGCAGGGCGCAGAAGGAAAGGAATGCCATACGGTTTTTGGAAGCCAGATTTTGCTGGACAGTTTTTTTGACACCATGTCCCATTTGAAGCCCCCCTGATGCACCCCTAGAGTAGAAACTCCATAAAAGTGACCCCATCTAAGAAACTACACCTCTCAAGGTATTCAAAACTGATTTTACAAACTTTGTTAACCCTTTAGGTGTTGCACAAGATTTAATGGAAAATAGAGATACAATTTCAAAATTTCACTTTTTTGGCAGATTTTCCATTTTAATATTTTTTTTCCAGTTACAAAGCAAGGGTTAACAGCCAAACAAAACTCATTATTTATGGCCCTGATTCTGTCGTTTACAGAAACACCCCATATGTGGTCGTAAACCACTGTACGGGCACACGGCAGGGCGCAGAAGGAAAGGAATGCCATACGGTTTTTGGAAGGCAGATTTTGCTGGACTGGTTTTTTGACACCATGTCCCATTTGAAGCCCCCCTGATGCACCCCTAGAGTAGAAACTCCAAAAAAGTGACCCCATTTTAGAAAGTACGGAATAGGGTGGCAGTATTGTTGGTACTAGTTCAGGGTAGATATGATTTTTGGTTGCTCTATATTACACTTTTTGTGCGGCAAGGTAACAAGAAATAGCTTTTTTGGCACGTTTTTTTTTTTGTTATTTACAACATTCATCTGATAGGTTAGATCATGTGGTAATTTTATAGAGCAGGTTGTCACGGACGCAGCGATACCTAATATGTATACAATTTTTTTTTATTTATGTAAGTTTTATACAATAACTTCATTTTTAAAACCAAAAAATTGTTTAGTGTCTCCATAGTCTGAGAGCCATAGTTTTTTCAGTTTTTGGGCGATTATCTTGAGTAGGGTCTAATTTTTTGCGGGATGAGATGACAGTTTGATTGGCACTATTTTGGGGTGCATATGACTTTTCGATCGCTTGCTATTACACTTTTTGTGACGTAAGATGGCAAAAAATAGCTTTTTTTACACCGTTTTTTTTTTTTTTTTTACGGTGGTCACCTGAGGGGTTAGGTCATGTGATATTTATATAGAGCCGGTCGATACGGACGCGGCAATACCTAATATGTATACTTTATTTTTATTTATGTAGGTTTTACACAATGATTTTATTTTTGAAACAAAAAAAATGATGTTTTAGTGTTTCCATAGTCTAAGAGCCATAGTTTTTTCAGTTTTTGGGTGATTATCTTGAGTAGGGTCTAATTTTTTGCGGGATGAGATGACGGTTTGATTGGTACTATTTTGGCGTACATGCGACTTTTTTGATCACTTTTATTACCTTTTTTGGGAAGTAAGGTGGGCAAAATTTCAATTTTCTCATAGTTTTTATTTTCTTATTTTTATGGCGTTCACTGTGCGGGGAAAGTAACATGGCCGTTTTATAGATCAGGTCGTTACGGACGCGGCGATACCTAATATGTGTAGTTTATTTTATTTTTTTAATTTTTATTCAGTGATAAATGTTATTTTTTTTTATCTTAACTTTTTTCACTTATTCTTTTTATTTTTTGACCCAGACCCACTTGGTTCTTGAAGATCCAGTGGGTCTGATGTCTGTAAAATACAGTACAGAAACTATATAGGTTTCTGTACTGTATTTTACTTACACTGAACAGATCTATGCTTTCAGCACAGATCTGTTCAGCACCATGGACAGCAGGACGCCTGAGCAGGCGTCCTGTTGCCATGGGAACCTTCCCCGTCTGCTCAGTTATGGTCAGAACTTCGCAGACGGGGAAGGGTGAGGACGGGGCTTCGGGGGGCTCTCTGGGGGCTCTCTCCCTCTCCCATCGGGGGGCTGCAAAGGCACAGCAGCCCCCCGATCGGAGAGGGAGGGAGCTCCCTCTTACTGTTAACCTTTTCCATACAGCGGTCCGTACGGACCGCTGTATGGAAAGGGTTAAACGGCTGACATCGCATCAACGATGTCAGCCGTTTATACCAGGGTGCCAGCAATGTGCTGGCACCCTGGTATACCCACTGTACACCAACGATTACGCAATAGGAGGCGGGCGGGGGATCGCGATCCCGCCTGCCGCACCGCCCGCCTCCCGCAACGCCCCCACCGCCTGCGACACCCCCCCTGCAGCACCCGCCGCCATCAAATCATGCAGGGGTGCAGGGGGGGGGTGTACTATATTGATTTTAGGCACCCTAAAGTTTCTGATCCCCGCGGTCAGGGACCGCGGGGATCAGAAACTGCAAAAAGTGCAGCAAACCGCAGGTCTGAATTGACCTGCGGTTTTCTGCGATCGTCGATGCGGGGGGGTCAAATGACCCCCCCCTGCATTGTTACAGGATGCCGGCTGAATGATTTCAGCCGGCATCCCGTTCCGATTAACCCCCGCGGCGCCGGCATCGCTATTTAAAGCCATGACGTACCGGTACGTCATGTGTCCTTAAGGGGTTAAGGCGCCATCGCCAATACAAGCCTTCAGATTCTGTTCGCGGCGATATTGGTCCCGGCACGAGTAGCACAGTTTTTTTAAGTCTTTTACTGTTTTTTTTTTAAAAACAAACTAAATAAATTTTTATTAATAATTTTAGAAGAGACTAGCATAACCCTTGCATCTACCACAATCAATTAAAATCCAATTTTGCACAAATGCCTCCATGAGCCATCTGAATAAAGAACAAAATCCATATGACCCTATCAGCACCTACACTACATATGTCCAACCTGTGGCTATCCTGATGGTAAGAAACTACTACTCCCATAATTGACTGATACCCCGCAGCTATCAGCCTACATAAGGCCATGCTGGGAGTAGTAGTTTTCCAACTCCTGGATAGCTGCATGTTGGCTATCACATACATCATTCTATATAAATCCTGAAAAGTGACTATATTAACATTACATTTTATACCAAAAATAATAGATGTATGCAATATGAAGGAGTTAATGGATTTGCTAATATTTTAAACCACGGTTGCTATGCAACCTCAGGTTTTAATGCATTGCACAAAAGGAAAAAACAATGTATGCAAAGCAATAAAGACTAGGCCTTGTACAATAAAATCTAAACCAGGGATGCTCAACCTGTGTTCCTCCAGATTTTGCAAAACTACTACTCCCATCATTGCCGCATACCCCACAGCTATCAGCCTACAGAAGGCGATGCTGGGAGCAGTAGTTTTACAACAACTAGAGGTCCGCAGGTTGAACATCTCTGATCTACAAATCGCTGTGATTGTCCATGTCCAGAAGCAGCATAGAAAATGTTGTAAAGTACTCTTTCTATGCTGTTCCAGGACAGATAGGACACAAAAAACGGACCTAATATCGAATCTGTACACAAAAATGAGACATTACATATTATACTCACTAATTTTATCACGCTTGGCAATATTAGCCGACTCCCAGGCTGCAGACATCAATTCTGTGGCAATCTCCTCCCAACAGCAGTCCTTCAATGCACGGTCCTGATATTGGTCCTTTCTTGTATCCCACAAGGATGGCCGCTCCTGGATCATGATGATCAAACGTTCCACCTCATATGCCATTTTTTGCACAAACTTTTCACTGAGGAGACACTCAGCACAGCAGACAGGAGACAGCTTTCCCTGGTGCTGAGAGCACATGGCACAGGGGGCCGGCCTTTTTTTTATTTCCTGTCAACGGATCCAAAAATCTGGATGACATGAGCATGCTTTTAGCATGTCTTTCGCATTTTTGACGGATCTATTGACTAGAATGGGATGACGGAACGGAAAATCGGACAAATAGTAGGACAGGGTATATTTTTTTCCTGGATCCGAATAACGGAAACCACGGAACGGAACGGAATCACGGAATCGGAGAGCACCATGAGTGCTGTCCGAATATTTGACAATGAATGGATCCGCATAACATTTTATTTTTAATCGGAACGGATGCAGAATACAAAAACGGACATGTGAATGGACCCTAAACAGGATACACAAACTCCTCCTCATTTAGGTACAAAGTACTCTATTAAAGGATATTTTACATGCGATTCCACCCATGTTGTTTATCTTATCAAATGCCCCTGCGGACTGATCTACATTGGCGAGACTACTCAACACATCAGGGATAGAATCTCTAAACATAAATCCACCATTAGAACAGACCAATTATTGCTACCAATTCCCGCCCACTTTAAGGGACACAATCACCAGATTTCTTCTTTGCGCTTCCAAGTTCTGGAACAGGTTCCGATCCCACGGACGGGAGGCAACCGGACATTATTACTTAAGCAACGGGAGTCATATTGGATACATCGCTTGGACACGTTATCACCCAAAGGACTTAACAGGGAATGCAACTTTTTTTGCAATCTCTGATGGATGTACTATAGTATGAGACTTATTCTATAACAAGATTTTTTCTATAATACTGTTTAATGTTATGGTGTGTTCACAATATATCTGATATATAACCCTTTTTATTTCAGATTCGTTAGTCTTGATCTCGGTCCTTAGTGATCTAGCCATGGGTGAGAACCATACCCCTTCCCCCACCCACCCCTTCTTCCCCTTCCTTTCCCTTCCTCCCCTTTCCCGCCCTCTGAATACATTACCTTCCCCCTCCCCCCCTCTTTCTCCCCCTTAATATTCTATGCTTTAACTTATATTCTATGCTTTTTCCTACCTTTCCATCTTCCATATAACATATAATACATAACATTTTCTCCATCCTCAATCTTTAACCTTACATATTCCCTGTGCTCTAATATTGGTTCCCATTATCTCCTTGATCACCTTCCACCTACTACTCATTCGTATTCTTTGCCTCTGCTACTCCCTTATATTACGCTTTACATCCAGTCCCATTACAATATAATGTATTGTTCATTAGCAGCATTCCCATATAAGGAGGGCATAGCTTCTGCCCTCTTCCGTCTTCAATACACGTTACGCACATGCGCGCGTTCCATACAACACTGATGAATGACGTCGGGAGTCTCGGCCCGCTTTAATTTTCAATAATCGCAACGCGCATGCGCACGTTGTACGGATCATCAACGTCAGACGCCACACTTTAAGCCTCTACATAACGGCAATATCCCTATACAGGTGCCCACTTCCAGAGCGCAACTTGAAATTACTTAGGCCACAGGTAAGACCCTCCTGACGCCCTCTTATTTAGTCCTATGACACCACAGGGACACCATCCATACTTACTTATATTTCCTTCAGATTCCTCTGATGATTCCATTTTTTAACTTCCCCACACAGCATTTTCCTTCTATACTAGCAACTTTATGCTATCTCAATTATCTTTACCCCTCTCCTACCATCAAGTGCTTCCAACTCTCAATATTACTCTGGACTATATATATATATTTCTTCTCTACCTAATAGCAACATATGTCATCCAAATGAATTGATCACATGTACATATTGATTCATGTACCAAGGTGCTATATGCATGTTATATATTTAGTCATCTTATATAGAGTTGAGCGAACACCTGGATGTTCGGGTTCGAGAAGTTTGGCTGAACCTCCCGAAAATGTTCGGGATCGGGATCCGAACTCGACCCGAACTTCGCCCCGAACACTATTGAAGTCAATGGGGACCCAAACTTTTAGGCACTAAAAAGGCTGTAAAATAGCCCAGGAAAGAGCTAGAGGGCTGCAAAAGGCAGCAAAATTTAGGTAAATCCCCTGCAAACAAATGTGGATAGGGAAATGAATTAAAAAAATAATAATAATAATTAACCAATATCAATTGGAGAGAGGTCCCATAGCAGAGAATCAGGCTTCATGTCACCCACCACCGGAACAGGCCTCTGTGAGATATTTAGGCCCCGGCACCCAGACAGAGGAGAGAGGTCCCATAGCAGAGAATCAGGCTTCATGTCACCCACTACTGGAACAGGCCACTGTCGGATATTTTTAGGCCCCAGCACCCAGACAGAGGAGAGAGGTCCCATAGCAGAGAATCAGGCTTCATGTCATGGCAGAGAATCAGGCTTCATGTCACCCACCACTGGAACAGGCCATTGTCAGATATTTCTAGGCCCCGGCACCCAGACAGAGGAGAGGTTCATATAATGGTAAAATTAAAAAGAGGATTGAATGAGAAAGTGCCCTGGAGTACAAGAATATATGGTTAAGGGGAGGTAGTTATAAATGTCTAATCTGCACAAGGGATGGACGGGTCCTGTGGGATCCATGCCTGGTTCATTTTTATGAACGTCAGCTTGTCCACATTGGCTGTAGACAGGCGGCTGCGTTTGTCTGTAATGACGCCCCCTGCCGTGCTGAATACACGTTCAGACAAAACGCTTGCCGCCGGGCAGGCCAGCACCTCCAAGGCATAAAAGGCTAGCTCTGGCCACGTGGACAATTTGAAGACCCAGAAGTTGAATGGGGTCGAACCATCAGTCAGTACGTGGAGGGGTGTGCACACGTACTGTTCCACCATGTTAGTGAAATGTTGCCTCCTGCTAACATGTTCCGTATCAGGTGGTGGTGCAGTTAGCTGTGGCGTGGTGACAAAACTTTTCCACATCTCTGCCATGCTAACCCTGCCCTCAGAGGAGCTGGCCGTGACACAGCTGCGTTGGCGACCTCTTGCTCCTCCTCTGCCTTGGCCTTGGGCTTCCACTTGTTCCCCTGTGACATTTGGGAATGCTCTCAGCAGCGCGTCTACCAACGTGCGCTTGTACTCGCGCATCTTCCCATCACGCTCCAGTGCAGGAAGTAAGGTGGGCACATTGTCTTTGTACCGTGGATCTAGCAGGGTGGCAACCCAGTAGTCCGCACACGTTAAAATGTTGGCAACTCTGCTGTCGTTGCGCAGGCACTGCAGCATGTAGTCGCTCATATGTGCCAGGCTGCCCTGAGGTAATGACAAGCTGTCCTCTGTGGGAGGTGTATCGTCATCGTCCTGCGTTTCCCCCCAGCCACGCACTAGTGATCGGCCCTAACTGCGTTGGGTGCCACCCCGCTGTGAACATGCTTCATCCTCCTCCTCCACCTCCTCCTCGTCCTCCAGTAGTGGGCCCTGTCTGCCACATTTGTACCTGGCCTCTGCTGTTGCAAAAAAACTCCCTCTGAGTCACATCTAAGAGACTGGCCTGAAAGTGCTAAAAATTACCCCTCTTCCTCCTCCTCCTCCTCCTGGGCCAACTCCTCTTCCATCATCGCCCTAAGTGTTTTCTCAAGGAGACATAGAAGTGGTATTGTAATGCTGATAACGGCGTCATTGCAACTGGCCATGTTGGTGGAGTACTCGAAACAGCGCAACAGGGCACACAGGTCTCGCATGGAGGCCCAGTCATTGGTGGTGAAGTGGTGCTGTTCCGCAGTGCGACTGACCCGTGCGTGCTGCAGCTGAAACTCCACTATGGCCTGCTGCTGCTCGCACAGTCTGTCCAGCATGTGCAAGGTGGAGTTCTACCTAGTGGGCACGTCACATATGAGACGGTGAGCGGGAAGGCCCAAGTTACGCTGTAGCGCAGACAGGCGAGCAGCAGCAGGATGTGAACGGCGGAAGCGCGCACAGACGGCCCGCACTTTATGCAGCAGCTCTGACATGTCGGGGTAGTTGTGAATGAACTTCTGCACCACCAAATTCAGCACATGCGCCAGGCAAGGGATGTGCGTCAAACCGGCTAGTCCCAGAGCTGCGACGAGATTTCGCCCATTATCGCACACCACCAGGCCGGGCTTGAGGCTCACCGGCAGCAACCACTCGTCGGTCTGTTGTTCAATACCCCGCCACAACTCCTGCGCGGTGTGGGGCCTGTCCCCCAACACATCAGTTTCAGAATTTCCTGCTGACGTTTACCCCTGGCTGTGCTGAAGTTGGTGGTAAAGGTGTGTGGCTGACTGGATGAGCAGGTGGAAAAAGAGGAGGAGGAAGCCGAGTAGGAGGAGGAGGCTTCAGGAGGCAAAGAATGTTGCCCTGTGATCCTTGGCGGCGGAAGGAAGTGCGCCAAACAGCTCTCCGCCTGGGGCCCAGCCGCCACTACATTTACCCAGTGTGCAGTTAGGGAGATATAGCGTCCCTGGCCGTGCTTCCTGGTCCACGTATCTGTGGTTAGGTGAACGTTGCCACAGATGGCGTTTCGCAGTGCACACTTGATTTTATCGGATACTTGGTTGTGCAGGGAAGGCACGGCTCTCTTGGAGAAGTAGTGGCGGCTGGGAACAACATACTGTGGGACAGCAAGCGACATGAGCTGTTTGTAGCTGTCTGTGTCCACCAGCCTAAATGACAGCATTTCATAGGCCAGTAGTTTAGAAATGCTGGCATTCAGGGCCAGGGATCGAGGGTGGCTAGGTGGGAATTTACGCTTTCTCTCAAATGTTTGTGAGATGAAGAGCTGAACGCTGCCGTGTGACATGGTGGAGATGCTTGGTGACGGAGGTGGTGATTTTGGTGGTACATCCTGTGTTTGCTGGGCAGCAGGTGCCAACGTTCTTCCCGAGGCGGGGGAAAAGTCCAAGGCGGCAGCAGCAGAAGAGGTAGCAGGTGGAGCCTGAGTGAGTTCCTTGTTTTTAAGGTGCTTACTCCACTGCAGTTCATGCTTTGCATGCAGATGCCTGGTCATGCAGGTTGTGCTAAGGTTCAGAACGTTAATGCCTGACTTCAGGCTCTGATGGCACAGCGTGCAAACCACTCGGGTCTTGTCGTCAGCACATTGTCTGAAGAACTGCCACGCCAGGGAACTCCTTGAAGCTGCCTTTGGGGTGCTCTGTCCCAGTTGGCGGTAGCCAGTAGCAGGCAAACTCTCTTGGCGGCGTGTGTTCTGCTTTTGCCCACTGCTCCCTCTTTTGCTACGCTGTTGGCTCAGTCTTACCACTGTCTCTTCCTCTGAACTCTGATAGTCAGTGGCACGACCTTCATTCCATGTGGGGTCTATGACCTCATCGTCCCCTGCATCGTCTTCCACCCAGTCTTGCTCCCTGACTTCCTGTTCAGTCTGCACACTGCAGAAAGACGCAGCAGTTGGCACCTGTGTTTCGTCATCAACAGAGACATGCTGAGGTGGTATTCCCATGTCCTCATCATCAGGAAACATAAGTGATTGTGCTTCAGTGGATTATTTTCCCTGATATGCATGGGGGTGATGTGACAGACTGATGGGCTTGGTTTTCAGGCGCCATCTGTGCGCTTTCTGCAGAAGACTGGGTGGGCGATAATGTGAACGTGCTGGATCCACTGTCGGCCACCCAATTGACTAATGCCTGTACCTGCTCAGGCCTTACCATCCTTAGAACGGCATTGGGCCTCACCAAATATCGCTGTAAATTCTGGAGGCTACTGGGACCATGGATAGAAGAACAACTGGCACTCACTATGTGAATCACATCAACAGCATTTATTAGCCACTAACTCAGCAATGAAGTATAAGCGGCAAAAATAATACAACATATAATAAAACGATCAAATAAAATACAATATCCGGAAATATCAATCCTAAAAAGTTTAAAAATATAAAATATAGACAGCAGTCCACTGGTATTGGAACCCTATATATGAAGAGTCCTTTGAATATTGCACAGCTTGGTCAATCTAATAGCCTAAATGCGATATCACACCTGTATAGTCTTTATAGGCAATTTCTGGGGTAATAATATCCACAATGTCTCTTTAAGTGCAAAATATGGACTATCCGCTTAATGTTTAGGGCAATGTCCCTTTGAATACAGGTAATAATTTCATAGCGTTCACCTATCAATTGCCCTTTTACCGCAAAAGATATAATTCAGACCTTGTGGAGTATTGAGGGCTTTAATATCTTCAGGTGCACACTTATGTGGGAATATTCTCTTACCGGTATATCACCAAAATTTCCGGCAGTCCCGTTACTCAGCTTACCGCACCACTCGGCTTGTGTTTGCTTCCGGCGTCCTCACTCCTCGATGTCTGTCACGTGATCTCTTCCCGAAGTCTCGCGGGATTTGGTATCTGTATTGTGGTCTTCCAGTGAGATAATACTCACTCTTAGATGCGAGAATGGAGCGCTCCAAATGCGATACGATGATTTTAAATGATCTCACTCATGTCCAGATTCGCTTAATGCAGGGATTTAACGCCAGACGCGTTTCGGGGACTTCACTCCCCTTCCTCAGTGGCTATATCCCTGCTGCCACATCACTTCCTTTTATATTGCCACAGGTACTTTGTTAAACCTGGACTGGAATATCTTTTTCATGTATTGCAATTTTAATGCGTTTTTCATGCGTTTTTTTCTCAACAGGTGCGTTTTTTCTGTATTGTCTTCATATTGCTATCCCCAATACTGGCAATGAAGGAAAAATTGCTACCAGTTTGCTTTCATTAATAAATATACATAAAATCCATAAATATATGCCTAATACATAAAATCTATATATATGTATCACCAGCACTATGAAAGTTTACTTAGATGAAATACTTTAAGATTCCAGCAACATAGTCATCATCATATTCACAGGTGAACGCTATGAAATTATTACCTGTATTCAAAGGGACATTGCCCTAAACATTAGGCGGATGTCCATATTTTGCACTTAAAAAGACATTGTAGATATTATTACCCCAGAATTTGCCTATAAAGACTATACAAGTGCGATATTGCATTTAGGCTATTAGATTGAACAAGCTGTACAATATTCAAAGGACTCTTCATATATAGGGTTCCATTACCAGTGGACTGCTGTCTATATTTTATATTTTTAAACTTTTTAGGATTGATATTTCCGGAGATTGTATTTTATTTGATCGTTTTATTATATGTTGTACTATTTTTGCCGCTTATACTCCATTGCTGAGTTAGTGGCTAATAAATGCTGTTGACGTGATTCACATAGTGAGTGCCAGTTGTTCTTCTATCCATTTTTAAATTTACCTTTACTGATTGGGTGATCAGTTCTCATCTAGAGCACCCTTGCCATATAGAGGAGGGTGGTGAGCTATCCACACCAACCTATTCCAATTTGGGTACTGGGACCATGTCCGCGTCCCTTAGTAGATGTTTTCCTCATTGTTACCGTTCACCACAATAAGAAAAATATTATTTGGCCCAATGTATTGAATTCAAATTCAGGCCTTTTTTTTACAGACACCTAACACTATCTGGCTATCTATTTAGGTACCGTATTACACTAATACAGGCACAGCAGTAACCACTGATTTAGCTGAATATAAATTGTAGGCCTAGTATTTAGGCGCTGGATGACAGGTATATGTTTACGGACAGAATTAGACTTGGAAATGCACGGTAGCGTATGTGTGAAGTTATTGAGGATGACCCTATCAGCACCTTCAATCTAGTATACCCTTTTAGGGATATATTTAAAGTAGGCCTGATACAGCAGAAACCACTGATTTAGGGAATTGCTAAGTTGGGAATTGTATTTCAACCCAGAAAAAAATATATCCTTTGCCAGACAGCAGACAGTATTACAATTGGCTAGCCACAGCTGAAACACCAGATTTAGGGTACTGCTATATTGGCAATTGTATTTCACCCCTCAATAAAATAGCAAGCACAGCCAAGCCCCTGATGTAGGATATAGCCAAAAAATAACCAGACTATTGATGGTTAAATGCACTTGGTGACAACTTGCCCCATATATAGGATATAGCCCAAAAATAACCACACTATTGATGGTTAAATGTACTTGGTGGCAGCTTGTGCTGGCGCACCACAAGACACAAAATGGCCGCCGATCACCCCAGAAAAAAGTGACAGAAAAACGCTCTGGGCAGCCTAAAAACAGTGAGCAATTAAATAGCAGCAGTTCAATGATCCACAGCTGCAGATCGATCAGTTAATCAAGTCCTTTGGAGGAGTTAATCTGCCTAATCTCGCCCTACTGTCGCAGCCGCAACCTCTCCCTACGCTAATCAGAGCAGAGTGACGGGCGGCGCTATGTGACTCCAGCTTAAATAGAGGCTGGGTCACATGCTGCACTGGCCAATCACAGCCATGCCAATAGTAGGCATGGCTGTGACGGCCTCTTGGGGCAAGTAGTATGACGCTTGTTAATTGGCTGCTTTGCAGCCTTTCAAAAAGCGCCAAGAAAGCGCCGAACACCGAACCCGGACTTTTACGTAAATGTTCGGGTCCGTGTCACGAACACCCCAAAATTTGGTTCGCTCATCCCTATTCATGACACCATGTCCCCCCTTATTTG
This sequence comes from Bufo gargarizans, assembly GCF_014858855.1. Classification (NCBI taxonomy): domain Eukaryota; kingdom Metazoa; phylum Chordata; class Amphibia; order Anura; family Bufonidae; genus Bufo; species Bufo gargarizans. The sequence goes on along the minus strand of NC_058082.1, from coordinate 544,563,604 downwards.
CATCCGCAATAAGGTTTTCTCAGAATATAAACAATACTATATAAATACAGATAATTGATGCTATATAGCGTATATATTGTGTGATGTAATTGTCCATCATGTATTGTGTGGTGTGTTTGAGGCTATGTTATATACTGAACTAGAGCAACTATTAGCAACCATCAAGATAGTATTAATACTACAGCGCACACTTGTGCAGGAATATACATAGCCAAGTTGCACATTGATGGAAATCTAGTGTCTTATTTTATATTTAGTTTTAATTTAGGTTGCATGCATTTAGAATAACATTGTTTCATATTTTTTTTTATAAATGTTTTAATAAATGATTTAAGGATATTCAGTAGAGATGAGCGGAATTCTAAAAAATTTAAGTGGGGCCCTAAATCCCCCAAATCCTGAAATATTGGACTTGCAGTGTGACAGAACTTTGTAGGCACGGACAGCGGCTGAGTGTAGACTGCCACATTATATCTCTTTAGCCTTTCCACTGTAAGCTGCTGATCCTGCAGCCTCCTTGGGTATGTTCACACAGAGTATTTTCTGTGCTTATAAAACCTAATGCAGAATCACATCAGGATTTTTTGGGATGTGTATTTTTTTTTATTATTTTATAAAAGACTTTTTGATGCAGTTTTGGTGTGAATTTTCAGTGATTCCCATTGTTAATGGGAATTGTGGACATGGACCCGCGTTATGAATGGCCTGGGCACTTCTGTTTTTCCATGGTGCAGTTTATAAAACCACAAGCTGCAAAAAAATGTGTTATGCCATCCGAGCCCCTGAAGTGAAGGGAGAGCACAGTGTGCATGCACGGTCATCCTCCATTATGCTGTGAGTGTCCCGATAATAGCTGATCACTGGCTCTGCAATTTATAGAAATTCTAGAGCAGTGAATAGAGATAATGCTGCACATGCACTGTTATGGGGAACGGGTGGATGTTACACTGGTATGAGGGACCTGTGGATGTCACACTGTTATAGGGGACCTGTGGATGTCACACTGTTATAGGGGACCTGTGGATGTCACACTGTTATGGGGGACCTGTGGATGTTACACTGGTATGGGGGACCTGTGGATGTCACACTGTTATAGGGGACCTGTGGATGTCACACTGTTATAGGGGACCTGTGGATATCACACTGTTATGGGGGACCTGTGGATTTCACACTGGTATGGGGGACCTGTGGATGTCACACTGTTATGGGGGACCTGTGGATGTCACACTGTTATGTGGGACCTGTAGATGTTACACTGGTATGAGGGACCTGTGGATGTTACACTGTTATAGGGGACCTGTGGATGTCACACTGTTATAGGGGACCTGTGGATGTCACACTGTTATGGGGGACCTGTGGATGTTACACTGGTATGAGGGACCTGTGGATGTCACATTATTATGGGGGACCTGTGGATATCACACTGTTATGGGGGACCTGTGGATGTCACACTGTTATGGGGGACCTGTGGATGTCACACTGTTATGGGGGACCTGTGGATGTCACACTGTTATGGGGGACCTGTGGATGTCACACTGTTATGGGAGACCTGTGTATGTCACACTGTTATGGGGGATCTGTGGAGGATACACTGTTATGGAGGACCTGTGGATGTCGCACTGTTATGGGGGATCTGTGGAGGACACACTGTTATGGGGGATCTGTGGAGGACACACTGTTATGGGGGATCTGTGGATGACACACTGTTATGGGGGATCTGTGGATGACACACTGTTATGGAGGATCTGTGGATGTCACACTGTTATGGGAGACCTGTGTATTTCACACTGTTATGGGGGATCTGTGGATATCACACTGTTATGTGGGACCTGTAGATGTTACACTGTTATAGGGGACCTGTGGATGTCACACTGTTATGGGGGACCTGTGGATGTCACACTGTTATGGGGGACCTGTGGATGTCACATTATTATGGGGGACCTGTGGATGTCACACTGTTATAGGGGACCTGTGGATGTCACACTGTTATGGGGGACCTGTGGATGTCACACTGTTATGGGGGACCTGTGGATGTCACATTATTATGGGGGACCTGTGGATATCACACTGTTATGGGGGACCTGTGGATGTCACACTGTTATGGGGGACCTGTGGATGTCACACTGTTATGGGGGACCTGTGGATGTCACACTGTTATGGGGGACCTGTGGATGTCACACTGTTATGGGAGACCTGTGTATGTCACACTGTTATGGGGGATCTGTGGAGGATACACTGTTATGGAGGAGCTGTGGATGTCGCACTGTTATGGGGGATCTGTGGATGACACACTGTTATGGGGGATCTGTGGATGTCACACTGTTATGGAGGATCTGTAGATGTCACACTGTTATGGAGGATCTGTGGATATCACACTGTTATGGAGGATCTGTGGATGTCACACTGTTATGGAGGATCTGTGGATGTCACACTGTTATGGAGGATCTGTGGATGACACACTGTTATGGAGGATCTGTGGATGACACACTGTTATGAAGGATCTGTGGATGTCACACTGTTATGGTGGATCTGTGGATGACACACTGTTATGGAGGATCTGTGGATAACACACTGTTATGGGGGATCTGTCACTTGGTTGTGCCCTCCAGTCACATGGAGCCCACAGGACACAAGGAGCTCACACAGGGGGCACGGCGGCACAGGGAGAACTCAGGAGGGGGCACAGGGGAAACACAGAGCTGACAGTGGGAACTCACAGGTCAGTGACCATCAGTACTTGAGATCAGTGCAGGGCTTCTACAATGATAGTGTGACCCCAGCAGCCCTGCAACCCCTCCACAGACACTGCTGCATGCTTCTTACTAGATGGACTTACCAGGTGCTTTAATAGGAGGATCCTGGGAGCTCCTGCAGTATGGCAGCTGAGGTCAGAGCCTGTGGCATTATGGGTAATCCCACCTTCCCAGTTCCTTTCTCCGTGTCTTCACATGTGCTGCAGCCATTTTAGGAAAAAAATCGAAAATTCGGATCCGGTGCGAAACAAATTTTTCCTGAAATTCGGATCAAATTCCACTTCATCAGCTTTGATTTGCTCATCTCTAGTAACTAGAGATGAATTAAGTTGGTAAAAATTCGATTCAGCTGCTTCGCTAAATTTTACAAAACAATTTGCTTTGTGATTGCATCGCTCTTGTCACTGAACCCCTCAGATGCTGCGTTTATTACTGATCACAGCATCTGAGATGAATATTCAGTCCTTTGAGGGGTTGATGAGCTAAAAAAAAGATTAATTGTACTCACCTTATCCATTTGAGCGCAGAGACTGCAGAGGCCATCTTGCTGGAAGATCCAGCGCGAAATCTAACTTTTCGTGATGAGATTTTGCACGGAATCTTCAAGCAAGATGAGCACAGCAGCCTCTTCACCCACAAATGGATGAGGAGAGTATGTTTTTTTTTTTTTTTTTTGCCATTTCAGGGAAAACTGATTCATTAGCACAAAAAGCAACAAAATTCGGCTTTGTAGTAAATCGAATTTTCAGATACTTCAATTCACTCAACACTAGTGGTAATAACTTTGGAAATCTCATGGTGGGTTTAAGACAAAGTGTGGCTCTGGGCAAAATTGAAAGTGGGGCCCTAAACCCTGAAATCCAGTAGATACATGACATCTAATGTATCCAGTCAAAAAGGACTATTCATTTTTTACAACAGTCCAGGGATCACTGTCTCGCATAGATTACCTATTTACTACAAAATTATCCACACTCCCTTATTCTTGACAAGGTCACATCTGATCCTAGTTTTCTAAAGATAATTTGTTGGGGCTTCAGAAAGTGGTGGAGTCATGTTGCAGAGGAAAGAGGAAGGAAATGTCAGGTGATAACTTGTAAACTTCTCTTTTTATGTTGCTTTATTTTCCCCAAACCCCTGGACTGCTATGTGGGGGGAGCACAATCACCATCTGAATAATGGGAGTAGTTGTCATTGTGAGGCTAATGTCCAGGTGGGCAATCACACATCTCTGTGAATGTGGTAGACGATACACAAGGCGCGGCCTCATCTACACATTACAGTGGAGCGATATTTCATGATTTAAAAAAACTTTATTTGCATTTGTTTAATAAGGACACAACAATTTTATTCTATTTTATTTGCACATTTCAAGAGAGATTACATAACTTTTAAACTATTCTACAGTGACAACATGAAAAATATTGTGACTCTGCCATTGCTTTTTGAGTTTGCTATTTCAAACATTCAGTTTTTTTTTACTTTTGGACAGTAATACCTTTTTTTTGTTTTTACATTTTTTTGCTTCTCTTCATTCAATGGCCCATAACATTTGTACTTTTCTAGAAATCTAGCTGCATGAGAGCTTGTTTTGAGGGACAAGTTACAATTTCCATTGGTGCATACAACTTTTTGATTGCCTTCCTAATTGTATTTTGTGAGCTGGAATGCTAATCACTGCTTATTTTGTTTAATGCTAATGTTCATGGGATCATGAACATTTGATCTGCTCATCGCCCATTTAATACACTCTAAGGCTATATGCACTTGAACGTTGTCTGTTTCCAAGTCTATTCTGGTTTTTTTTTTGCGGATATGATGCGAGCCGATTCATTTCAATGGGTCCGCAAAAAATGCGGTCAGCACACCATGTCCGTTCCGTAGTACCGCGAAAAAAAATAGAACATGTTCTATTCTTGTCCATTTTAGGCATTGTTACAATGGATCCGCAAAATTAAACGGATGGCATAACGATGTGATCCGTTTTTCTTTGCTGATCCGCAATTTGTGGACCGCAAAACAGATATGGTCGTGTGCATGTAGCCTAATACTTCTGATTTGCCTTGTATAGAGTGGGCCCGCTGCAGAGGCCCGCTCTATATATCCCCTAAGGTATTATGACGTACAGCCCGGACAACCCCTTTAATTTACAGCCAAAGCATTCCCCACATTCTGTATATTAAATAGGCTTCTCTCTAGTGTGAATTCTCAGATGTCTCTCAAAACTTGATTTCTCAATAAACCACTCCCCACATTCTGAGCATGAAAATGGCTTCTCTCCTGTGTGAGTTTTCTGATGTTTAATAAGATTTGATTTGCTACTAAAACATTTCTCACATTCGGGACATGAAAATGGCATCTCCCCTGTGTGAATTCTCTGATGCACCTTAAGACTTGATTTCTCACTAAAACACTTTCCACATTCAGTGCATGAAAATGGTTTCTCTCCTGTGTGAATTTTAAGGTGTCTCACAAAATATGATTTCACACTAAACCACTTCCCACATTCTGAGCATGAAAATGGCTTCTCTTTTGTGTGAGTTTTCTGATGTTGAATAATATTTGATTTGTTATTAAAACATTTCTCACATTTGGGACATGAAAATGGCTTCTCCCCTGTGTGAATTCTCTGATGCACCTCAAGACTTGATTTCTCACTAAAACACTTTCCACATTCAGTGCATGAAAATGGTTTCTCTCCTGTGTGAATTTTCAGGTGTCTCACAAAACTTGATTTCACACAAAACAACTTTCCACATTCTGAGCATGAAAATGGGTTCTCTCCTGTGTGAATTTTCAGGTGTCTCACAAAACTTGATTTCACACTAAACAACTTTCCACATTCTGAGCATGAAAATGGGTTCTCTCCTGTGTGAGTTCTCTGATGTTGAATAAGATTAGATTTCTTACTAAAACATTTCTCACATTCGGTACATGAAAATTGGTTCTCCCCTGTGTGAATTCTCTGATGCAGCTCAAGACTTGATTTTATACTAAAACACTTTTCGCATTCAGGACATGAATAGGGCTTCTCTCCTGTATGAGTTCTCAGATGTGTTTTAAGAAGAGCTTTCCGAATAAAGCACTTCTCACATTCAGGACATATAAATGGTTTATCTCCTGTATGAACTTTCTGATGTTTATTATAACTTGATTTATCAGTAAAACATTTCTCACATTCAGGACATGGAAATGGTTTCTCCCCTGTGTGAGTTTTCTGATGTTTAATAAGATTTGATTTGCTACTAAAACATTTCTCACATTCTGGACATGAAAATGGCTTTTCCCCTGTGTGAATTCTCTGATGCTGCACAAGATTATATTTATAATTAAAACATTTCCCACATTCAGGGCATGAAAATGGCTTCTCCCCTGTGTGAGTTTTCTGATGTTTAATAAGATGTGATTTGCTACTAAAACATTTCTCACATTCTGGACATGAAAATGGCTTCTCCCCTGTGTGAATTCTCTGATGCACCTCAAGACTTGATTTTATACTAAAACACTTTCCACATTCAGGACATGAATAGGGCTTCTCTCCTGTATGAGTTCTCAGATGTGTTTTAAGATGATCTTTCCGATTAAAGCATTTCTTACATTCAGGACATATAAATGGTTTATCTCCTGTATGAACTTTCTGATGTTTATTATAACTTGATTGATCAGTAAAACATTTCTCACATTCAGGACATGGATATGGTTTCTCTCCTGTATGAACTTTCTGATGTCTATTATAATTTGATTTATCAGTAAAAAAAATCTCATATTCAGGACATTGATATGGTTTCTCCCCTGTGTGAATTCTCTGATGCAGCACAAGATTTGATTTATCATTAAAACATTTCCCACATTCAGGGCTTGAAAATGGCTTCTCCCCTGTGTGAATTCTCAGATGTTTTACAAGACATAATTTATGACTAAAACATTCCCCACATTCCGAACATGAAAATGGCTTCTCCCCTGTGTGACTTTTTTGATGTTCAACAAGATGTGATTTCTGACAAAGACACTTCCCACATTCTGAACATGAATATGGCTTCTTTCGCGTGTGATTTCTTTGATTTTTAGTAACACTTGATATTTCATTAAAAGTTTTCTCTCTTTCAGAACATGACCGTTCATCATTATGAATCTCTTTGTGCACAGAAAGATTTGCATTATTTTCGAAATCTTTCCCATATTCAGAATTTGCAGACATCTCACCCAGAATATGCCCGGTTCTATTATTGCTAATTTGTGATTGATTACCTTCTATTTCATAAGAAGGAGATAGAATAAGATGACCTTGGGAGCCTTTTATCCAGTCTTCACCTGGAGAAAAAAAAAATTATAAGATAAAAGGTTCTCTTTTTCCTCGAGTTCAAGAAATGTTTTTTTACAGTACAAATTAATTTATGAAGTTATTACGCGAAGCCTTGCTAGACTTCACGAAGCAATAACTTTGGCTCATCTGAGCCAATGCTCTGTACAGTATTAGAACAAAGTTTAATGCAAATCGATTTCGGATGTTTCACCCGAAGTCGATTTGCTCATCCTTCCTTATACATGACTTTCACTGCAGCCAGTACACCAGAGCAACCAATGTGAGGAAACATGGCAACCCATGTCACAGTAAACCACACCATGACACTACCATTATAAATAATGAGAGGAATCTGGTAATGCATTTATAATAAAGTAATATTTTAGAATTCTGAATCCTTTTGTTTAATTGTGGGAGATGTGGAGTTACAGATTGGTACATGGATCCCAACAGCCCCTAGAAACTGGCACATGAACCCAGGTGGAGAAGTTAGGCTTTGACACATATTTCTTATAAGAAAATCACAAAAGTCTGATTTCTCATTTAAGTCAGTTAAGACGGCTTTATGACACTTCTAAGCTTGTGTGTAATAGCTGACTTTGGGGTGATATTTACTATATACTGTACTGACTGCTTTCTGTATAGAGACCGTTATTATATTACTATGTACAGATATCTATAGAGGTGCAGGAAATAAAAGTATATACAATGAAAATAACGTATCGATAAATCAGACACCAATTAAAGATTCCCCCTGTCAGAAATCTTATTTCCTCCTATTATTGATGCTTTGGAGCGGTCCAGTGATGGCAGTCAGGATCGGTGATTGTCCGTGTTCCCTGCACAATTACAGGTAAATACTATCACATGTATGGACACTACGTGTACAATTACTTATACACTACTGTGCGGACAATCACCAGTCACTGCTGCCATCACTGAACCTCCAAGAAAGAGTTATTCTCATTGTAAGAATTCCCTCCCTCTTACTGGGTCTGAGTCTAAGGTTCAGGGCAAGAAATGAATTACAAGAAGAACTGTAGAAAATGTGTATTGTAAAAGGTGGAAAATCAGTGTCCAGTTATGATGGGAGTTATATGGAGATCTACATGGAGACATACACAAGAGACATTACAGACAGACACATTGTCCTTATATACAGCACAGATTACAATATCTTATAATTCCTTCCACTTACAGACAGTTCAGTGACACTTACCAGACATAGACCCTCCACACACTCAGGACTTGATCTCCAGTCAGTGTCTTCTCCTCAGCAAGTCAGTGATCCAAGTTAATACTCTTGGTAACTTCCAGCTTTCTGAGACATGCTTGGGTCCTCCTCTTCCCCCAGGAGACGCCCAGTCCCACCTTCATAATCAGTGAAACTTAGGATGATCAGATATGACTTCCCTCGTTACCATATACAATGGCAGAATAATGGTGCCTTCTCCTCATCAACCAGTTTAGCATTTTCTAGCCTCCTGAGATGGTCCTTCATTTACACATTGTATTTACACATTGTAAAGACCTATTGTTCACACTCCTATTTAGCATCTGTAAGAGATTCCTGGGATACTTTGAGACCTTTTCATATGAGAATCGGTGTAAATTGTACATTCCAACCAGACCTACAACCACATAACTCTCCATCTATAATACACATATATAAAAGTTTCTATTTACGGGTGAACGAAGGTCCTATTCTTCACCGTCTTATGCTGATCAATGACCTAGTGAAGTTAATATGTCCACACTGTGCACAAGGCTGGTATAAATGTTTTGTGGATCGGTGGTTTGCAGACCGAAAAACTGACATGGTTGTGTACATGGGGCCTCAGAGGGAAATACCTATGTGACAACGTTACACAAGTATTTGTTTATATTAAGGGTGTCAGGCTGCTACTTTTAGGTTGTAACTGATATGATTTGGGGCTTGGGCTGTTAGTACATCCAGTAATATTCTCAATTGGCTAACTGTAGATATGGTCCAAGATAAGTTAAATAAGGTAAATGTGAACAAGGCTCCGGGTCCAGATGGATCACACCCAAGAGTTCATAAAGAGCTCAGTTCAGTCATTGCTGTGCTCCTGTTTATAATTTTTAAAGATTCTCTAGGTACAGGTACAGTGCCAAGAAATTGGCGCAAGGCAAATGTGGGGCCCATATTCTAAAAAGGATCTAGGTCCTCCACAGGTAATTATAGACCAGTAAATAATAACATGTAAATATGATTATAAGTGACAAGCAACATGGGTTTACCAAGGGCAGAAGTTGACAGACTAACCTGATTTGTTTTTATGAGGCGAGTAGTAGCCTGGACAGAGGGGCGGCTGTGAATGTAGTGTTTCTGAATTTTGCAAAGGCTTTTGATTTTGTCCCTCATGGATGTTTTATAGGTAAAGTAAGGTCTATAGACTTGGAAAGTATAGTTTGTAATTGGATTGAAAACCTGCTAAAGGATAGTGTCCAGAGACTTATGGTCAATGATTCCTACACAGAATGGTCCCGGGTTATGAGTGGTGTAGTCCTGGGTCCTCTATTTAATTTATTTATTAATTATATCGAGGACAGTATTAATAACACCATTTCTATTTTTGCAGATGACACTAAGATATGTAGTACTGTACAGTCTATGGAAGATGTCCATAAACTACAAGCTGACTTGAACACTCTTGAATAAATGGGCATAAACTTGACAAGTGAGGTTCAATGTGGATAAATGTAAAGTTATGCATCTTGTTAGTAATAATCTCTGTGCTTCATATGTGCCTAGGGGATGTAACACAAAAAATAAAATAAAAAAAATCGTATCAGAGAGGGCAAGCCCCAAATAAATCCTATAATACACCACCTCAAGGACACACCTCATCCCCTCACCTACCAGTCCTCATCCCTCACCTATCCATCGCTATAGCTCCTACCATCATTGTGGATAATACCAGCTCAGCCTCCTGCACCCTAGGGCCTTTTTTTATGTTCAGCCACTACCGGCAATACGCAACCCCTATCAACCAAAAAACTCCTCATCCCAAACTAAACACACTACTACAAGCCGACACCTGGAAAAAGAAAAATAGACCACGAGGAAAAAGAGGAGGCACACAGATACCAAAAATTAGAAAAACACCAATAAGCTCCACTACCTTCATATCAACCCCGGGCGCTAACATCCAATTTACTATTAAGATCTTTAATCTATCCACATACAAACTCACAGCCCATGAAAATAAACCCCGAAAAAAAGGGTCTATCTTTCTGCCCCCACAAAAGGGTAAATCCGCTGGAACTATACCTAGATGTACAAACATTTTGGAAAAATCTAACCATTAAAAGACACTCTGAAGTAGAACAAACCAAGAATGTTCACAACAAGACCATAGATAACAATCCAAATAATCCAACTAGCCCGACATATAAACATATTGATGTTAGACCCGAGTCCAATTTTTTCCCCTACAGAGTCAGGGGCACATTATCCCTACTTTTTTCAAACTAATATTACAGGAACTAAAGACAAAAACAAATAATATAAATACCCTAAACTATATAGGAAAGTTGAACAGAACGGAACAAGCAGCACTTAATAACCTAAAAAATAATGCCGATATAATTATGCGCTCTGCTGACAAAGGCAAAGGAATTGTGATACCGGATGTCCATGATTATGAATGAGAAGCCGAAAATATCCTCAGTCCCTGTGTCCCACCTGTTATTTCGAAAAACTCACGGGGGACCCTTTCCCAGAAGTAACCAAAAAACTGAACAAACTAGTAAAACAAGCCTATGCTAACCAGTACATAAATAAAAAATAAAAAAAGCACCGAAAACACCATGCACCCCATATTTCTACCACTTACCCAAAATACACAAAAATACAACACACCCACCTGGAAATCCAATAGTTTCAAATACAAAATATTCCACTAGCAACTTATCACAATACCTTGACCTATTCCTACAGCCATAAGTCAATTACCAAGATATTTACACAATTCCAGTCAACTTATCCTGCGAATTACAGACAATAGAGTGGCTACCTGATTATGTTCTCCTCACACTCGATGTGACCGCTATTTACTCTAATATACATCATGAACTAGGGATTCGCCAGTGTAAGAAACACTCTCTCTAAGGATAAATCCCTCAGATCATCACAGATAGAATTCCTATTGAGAGGCCTTCGATTTATCCTAGAGAACAACTACTTTATATATAACAACAATTTTTTGAGGAGTTACACATCTGGGGCCACCAGACACACAAAAATAAGATTCTCCACTTCGGAAGATACATAGATAAACTGTTAATTATTAGGAATGGAGACAAAAAAATCTGCTCTTGATTTTTGTAGTAGCCTCAACCTCACTGATTGGGGCATCACCTTTACCCCAAAATTCAGCAAAGAGACGATTCCTAGACAATTTCATTACTAATATACCTATACAAGATAGACTGAGACTAAACAGGCTCCAAATCATAAATATTCTTTATTAAATACACATATATGACATAATAAAAAGAGACATAATACATCAAGAAAATAAAGTGCGGTCGACTCCTGAGGAAATTATATCAAAGTACATATATGAGGGAAACAACAAGGGGTCATATGGATGCAATATACCAAAAAAGGACACAAATGGTAGGGTAACCAACTAAATTATATGAATATATATGTGAAAATACATTGGTAAATGATCCCCATCAATAACAAGAGGGGAGTATATCAGTAAAGTGTCCCAGAGGCAAATTGGTAACATAACCAACTATATCATACAAATATATATATATATATATATATATATATATATATATAGGAAAAGAAGAAGTAGGACTGCACCCCAGAATAGTGATAAAAAACGGTGGTTTATTCACCCATATTATGGCAAGTCTTGCGACGTTTCGGCTCACAAGCTTGAGACTTGAGAAAGGCTCTTGTGAGCCGAAACGTCGCAAGACTTGCCATAATATGGGTGAATAAACCACAGTTTTTTATCACTATTCTGGAGTGCAGTCCTACTTCTTCTTTTCCTGTACCATTGGGTATTGCCGTTACCCTATCTTGGACCCTGCACCCATGTTCTGGTTGGTGCTCCCACTTTTCTTATAGCAGTGCATAGATAAATTGTCCCTATCAAAGCAGAAATGTTAAAGTGCATATGTAAAAATGTATAAATAAGTATATCCCTGATATGGAGTAACGCTCACAGTATCACATACCCATAGTAGGGAGATCACCTCAGGAGAACCACACACCCAGACGCACCTTTTGGCGATACCTTTCTCTGGGCACGCGGCTCTCCTTGCAAGTGTACTCTTTTTAAAATACATAGTTCACCTGATGAAAATCACAATAATAAAAAAATTTGAAAAAATGACCATTCACTCGCACACCTGTGAGAATCGTCATCCCTATAGGACCAGAGGTGCACGACGAACATCTGTTGGCCAGTCAGGTGATCGAGAGCGTGACTCGGCCCATGTGACGAGTTCAAACACGTGATGGCCAGTCATGATCAGGTGACCATCCCCATAGGCAGCTCAATAGACCAAAATACAATGCTGAATAACCGGCACGTGACAAAAAAAATCACACAACCAGCCCCCTCATATGATCACGAACAACAAGTAATGGGAAGAATCGTCATCCCTATAGGGCCAGAGGTGCACGACGAACATCCGTTGGCCAGTCAGGTAATCGAGATCGTGACTCGGCCCATGTGACGCATTCAAACACGTGATGGCCAGTCATGATCAGGTGACCATCCCCATAGGCAGGTCAATAGACCAAAATACAATGCTGAATAACCGACACGTGACAACAAATCACATGACCAGCCCCCTCACATGATCACAAACAACAAGAAATGGGAAGATCTCTAAAATAAAAGTACATCCATGTAACAAAAATACATTCCAATAGTGGACCAATATAAGGAAGTAGGACGTTAAGGCAGATTAAGCCAGGTTTGATGACGCAATATAATATATACTTATGTGAAAATAAAAAAAAGAGAAATATATGAGTGATTACATAATTGCATAAATCATTTAAAAGCCACAAAAGCCACGTCCCATGATTAACAAGGCACTGTGATAAATAGATAAAAAAAGGTCTAAAGTGCAAGTGCCCAAAAAATATAATGAACATTGTCATTACTAACCAGAACAACACTTATCACAAAAACAAAAGGATTTGGCGGCTCACTCACTGTTAACCTATGGAGTAGGTGCTCTACCACACAGCACTCCCTATTGCTGATAAAATACAGTTAAAGAAAATAGAGTTTGGCGTCACTCAATATCGGGCAACAATCAGACAACAACATAGATCTGAAAATATTATTTTATATTCGCAACATGTTGCATAAAAATCACAATAAAATACAATAAAATTACAATGAAATTATAATATATAACCATATAAAAACATATAGAACGTGATCCCCTCTAAAAGCGCTAATTAGTCTGTCTGGCTTTAATGTGCGGTTTCCCTGATAGCCACCAGGGTAAAGCCAAGGGAACAGTTGCGTTGTAAAAGAGTCACAATGAGTTTTTTGTATTGATACAATATTGCTTGGGAGTTTAAATGTACTTTACCACTCCTATGGGTTGGATTTCCTGTAAGATGCAGTCGCTCTGTGAGCTACGTGGAAATGTAAGTCCGATCTCTTTAGATTAAAACACCCGGCTGTTTGACGATGATCTTTGTTACTTTGGCCTTCCAGGACCTGCTTGTGGCGTCCCACGTGGTGCTACTGGATAGGTCACGTGACTTTCGATTCCAGGCGGGGTTTTCAAATCTGTTCAGTATCCGATCATAGATGTTAAATGCTTCCTTTTCTTGTCCCTCACTGTCTGCAAACCAAACGCGTTTCGGGGTACAGCAGCCCCTTCCTCAGTGGTACCACTGAGGAAGGGGCTGCTGTACCCCGAAACGCGTTTGGTTTGCAGACAGTGAGGGACAAGAAAAGGAAGCATTTAACATCTATGATCGGATACTGAACAGATTTGAAAACCCCGCCTGGAATCGAAAGTCACGTGACCTATCCAGTAGCACCACGTGGGACGCCACAAGCAGGTCCTGGAAGGCCAAAGTAACAAAGATCATCGTCAAACAGCCGGGTGTTTTAATCTAAAGAGATCGGACTTACATTTCCACGTAGCTCACAGAGCGACTGCATCTTACAGGAAATCCAACCCATAGGAGTGGTAAAGTACATTTAAACTCCCAAGCAATATTGTATCAATACAAAAAACTCATTGTGACTCTTTTACAACGCAACTGTTCCCTTGGCTTTACCCTGGTGGCTATCAGGGAAACCGCACATTAAAGCCAGACAGACTAATTAGCGCTTTTAGAGGGGATCACGCTCTATATGTTTTTATATGGTTATATATTATAATTTCATTGTAATTTTATTGTATTTTATTGTGATTTTTATGCAACATGTTGCGAATATAAAATAATATTTTCAGATCTATGTTGTTGTCTGATTGTTGCCCGATATTGAGTGACGCCAAACTCTATTTTCTTTAACTTATCACAAAAACCTTCTTTAGAACAGTGGAAACAAACAGTTCCATCCAATACACAAGTTTCCATCACAAAAAATGGCTTAAAAACATTTCCTATAGTCAATACAAAAATATCAGACGCAGCTCCACCAATGATACCGATTTCGTCACACAAGCAAGTATACAATAAAAAATATTCAAAGAAAAACAATACCCCAATAATATTATACAAGATGCATACAAAAAGCGCCTACAACTAACACAAGCAGAATGCTTGAAACCTAGCACAAAGGAACCCTGAAAAACCTCTTTTTTATTACACAATTCAGCACATCAAACTCTACCATCCTGCAGGTCCTACAAAAACATTGGCACATCCTAATACAAGATGTATATTTTAAAAAACACCCTCCAAGTAGACCCAGAATCACATACAGACATGCCCCGACCATCAGAAATCTATTGGCACCAAGCAAACTAAAACATCATAAGAGGGGACACGCCCTAAGAACCACTAGCAAAGTGGGAAGCTACAAGTGCAACACTTCACGTTGTCTCTGCTGTATAATCATCACACACAACAAAACGACCTTCTCTTCAAACACGAACAAAACCTCTTTTAATATCAAACACCATCTAAGATGCCAATCTTCATATGTCATCTACATGATCGAATGTCACTGTGGTTTACAATACATAGGATGCACAACCCAAGCACTACACTGCCGCCTAAACCAGCATCGACATAACATACAAAAACAATACGTCAAACATAGTCTATCCAGGAACTGTGCTAACACCCCATCAAAATCACCCCGATAGATTTCATACCACCCAACCCGTATAATAGATTTTATCTCCTTCAAAAACGAGAAATTTACTGGATTTACCAGTTAAACACACTTACTCCTTATGGCCTGAACGAAATAAGGCCTCATGCACATGAACTTATTTTCTTTCCGTGTCCATTCCATTTTTTTTTTCCGAACCGTATGCGGAACCATTCATTTCATTGGGTCAGCAAAAAAACGGAAGGTACTCGGTGTGCATTACGGACAAGGTTAGTACTGTTCTATAAGGGGCCAGCTGTTTACAGTAAATGCATATTTTTTGTGGATGTGATTTTTGCGGACCACAAAATACATACGGTCGTGTGTATAAGTCCTAAATTAATTGATAATATAATTCCAAAAATAAAATAATATCCAATATATATAATAATATATTCTAATAAGTAGGGACTGCCCAAAGAAGGGAGTCTGCTTTGGTAGTGAAATAACATTGTAAGTTCGTATGACATGAAGATGACAGGCTTCACTCTCGGAATCACTGCACACTACACTTATTTGGTCAGTCACGGGGTCAAAACTGACCAAATAACTCAAGTATGAACTCAGCCTTACAGGTTGATGATAGCGTCAAGAAGAAGCACACTCATTTTACACCCTCATCAGCTGAAAAATCCTCTCTTCCAAATCTCACAGAAATTTCGTGAACATGGGTAAGCGGTCAGTTCACACAGATTCACCTTTCTCTTGGGAACCTTATGAGAAAATAAGGTGCCGCAGATAGTGAAGTACAATCACAAAAGTTCCAACTGCAAGGCATTTATTGTACTGACAAGATGGGTATGGTAACAAGCAGTATGTACATGTCATTCACCCAACCCGGGTTTCGCTTTAGGAAGCTTTGTCAGGGGTATCTACTCTGCCTACCTAGAGGCGGTCTTTATATACCTGCCGGTGATAAGCCACCACACCTCCTTAAAATCATCATAGACCTTACGGCTCAATACAAAAATAAAACTCAATAAGGTACATAAAATACATTCATAAAATACATATCGCAACAGAAGACCTCCACAGGGTCACCCGATTACTAATTAAATAAATATTAGAAACATATCTGGACTAATCCAGACTAATCGCATCTGATCGAATACTATGCGATCATATCCAAATTTATCGCATACGATCGCATAGCACTCTCATAGTTGACACTAAAATTCTCATTGTTAGTACAACAATTAACCTTATCCTAAAACAACTGATACCACCCATGTGGTACCCTATTCTCCCTATTTTTATCTTTACAAAGGGGATGTAACACTGGGAGAGTCACTTATAGAGAAGGATTTGGGTGTCCTTGTAGATGGTTGATTAAATAACAGCACAATGTCAATCAGCTGCTTCTAAGTTCACCAGGATATTGTCATGCATTAAATGAGGCATGGACTCGCGGGGCAGGGATGTAATATTAACCCTTTACAAAGTATTGGTGCGGCCTCATCTGGAATATGCAGTTCAGTTCTGGGCACCAGTCTAAAGGATGCCCTGCAGCTGGAAAAAGTACAGAGGAGAGCGACTAAACTGAAAAGGGGCATGGAGGGTCTTGGTTATGAAGAAAGATTTAAATAATTAAATTTATTTAGTCTTCAGAAGAGACATCTAAGGGGGGACATGATTAACCTACACAAGTTTATATAAAAGGACCATACAAAAAATACGATGAAAAACTGTTCAATGTAAAATGCCTTCAAAAGATAAGGGGACACTGCCTCCGACAAGAAGAAAAAGTTCAGTCTCCAGAAGCGTCAAAGCTTCTTTACTGTAAGAACTGTGAATCTGTGGAATAGACTTCATCAGGACGTGGTCACAGCAGGAACAGTGGACAGTGTTAAAAAGGGTTTAGATGAATTCTTGAAAGCAAATTACATTAAAGGATAACTGTCACAATTAGACCCTAATTTCAATTTTCATATATGTAGTTACTAATAACATGATATTCCAGAATCAGTTACTATTAGACTGACTTACCCCATATTTAATAAGATTCAGCCCTTAGCAACCAGTCTGCATAAAACTGCAATTTAACTATTCCGTTAAGATGGCCGCCACTGCCCTCACCCTGAGGCTAATCCCGCCTGCTCTCACTAGCCAGTAACAATAGCCCCCCAAAATTGTCAGTAACCAGAGCCCTCCCCCTAAAGGGTTAATCTCCTGCAGCACAAAGGGGTCCTCTTACCACATGTTGCTTTCATTTATACACTGAGCAGACGGGAGATCTCCCTTCCCTGGTCTGCGCTGCTCCAGCTCTGCCTTCTCCAGCTCTGCTGAGTGAGGGAGCGTCTGCCAAGCGCAGGGACAGGGAGAAGTGCACACAGCCAAGGCACTGTTATCAGCTGCTGGGGAGGACCTGGCTTTACTCATTTACTTACAGTCCCTGGCTGTCAGTATTGTGAGCCTGCTTCTGCGTCCTCCGTCCTTCAACACATAGACGGACCATGCCTAGCAACAGACAGACGGACCATGCATAGCAACCCTATTTTAAGCACAGGTAAAAGTAGGCAGTACAGGGAATAAACTGTGGAATTAAGGGGTAATTGAATACACAGTGAAAATTTTAAATAGGGCCACCAAGGTGATATTAATTACCACAATCCAATACTCCAAAAAAAAAATATATGACAGTTATACTTTAATGCTTATGAAAACATGTAGAAATCTGGGTCTCACTTCCTTCAGGGATTTGCGTCCCCACAGATCCCTTGGTTGAACTTGATGGACTTATGTCTTTTTTCAACTGTATTAACTATGTAACATTTCAATGAAAACTGACTCATTACATTTGAGTCTCATTACCACAAAGCACAAGGAAATGTTCCTGAAATTCGGATTAAAATCCACTTCAGATACTTTGATTCGCTCAATACTAATCATTACATTTACCTGGATAAGTCCTTTAATAAACTCACTGAAAAAAGTGGCCTAAATGGGTGAAAATGCTTTTGAGTTTTTTGTCTTTATGTGTATGGAATGTGCCACTTTAATTTGTTGTTAACATTCTTTTGCACCTGGTAGCTTCTGTGTCACATGGTCTGTTGTGGGTGCGGTTCATAGCTTTATCCTACCTCACAGTGCATTGGTGATACCACTATGGAGGCTTGTGAGAGTCTGGCTGCGAGTGGGTTTCTAGCACTGTTCAGACCCTGTTCACACACCACGGGCAGTTGAGTGGTAGGACCCCATGCTTGCTGAGACACTGTGACGTGGTGCATGAGGGGCTCCGATATGTTCCTGACTGGAAGATATTGGAAAAGTTCTCAGCTTTTAACATCGGCCTGAGGAATTAGCTAGTATTGTCAGTTTGCGTATCATTTTGGTGCATTCTTTGTAGTGATTTTATGTAAGTCCTTTAATACTACCATTGGGGGTAGTAGTGGTATAAAAAGAACAAAGCTAGCAATATTTTAGGCCTAAAGACTCTTTAAAAGGGTAATAAAAAAAAAAGATAAAACGGATCAACCAGGTTTCAGAGTATTGTGGTAAATATACTTTGCAGTACTATGAAGATCATGGGGAATCAGATTATTTTTTATTATTTTTATTATTATTAATGTTGAAATGGTTGGGGAAATATTTTAATAGTTTTTTTCCTCCTCATTTCTCTCTGAGTGGGTTGGCGGAGGGCTATGGCATCTTTTATTTATTTTTGCATGTGTTTCTTTTTTTATAATTGTCTATAGAAGATTTATTGCAAATTAAGTGGAATCAAAAAAGCTAAGTTCCACAGATATGTAACCGTTGCTCCTCTGTAATATGAAGATGAAAAACTGTAGGATTTTGTTGTTTAATCATCAAACTAGGCTATATCCTTAAGTATTTACAAGAGCATGTCACCTGATAGATATAAAAAAAACTGTTGTCAATGAGAAAAATGCAAATAGACAAAAGTTTCAACAAAACAAAAACATTACCACACCGGGATGTGTAGATGAGGCCGCGCCTTGTGTATCGTCTACCACATTCACAGAGACGTGTGATTGTCCACATAACAATAGTGAGAGATCCTCACCTGGACATTAGCATCACAATGACAACTACCCCCATCATTTAGATACTGATTTTGCTCTCCCGAATCTGCAGATACAGGTCAAAAGTTGTGGCTGGGGCAGATTTTAGCTTTTTGCTGCCTGTGGTAAAAATTGAAATAGTGTCTCCACCTTACCAAATTCTCAATCCAGCCCCTACCCCAGCCCTACTGTTAACGGTATATTTGAATTAAGGGTTCCTGCGCACGACCGTTGTTTGGGTCCACATCCAGGCTGCATGTTTTGAGGCTCAGATTTGGACCCTTTCACTTCAATGGAGCCGCAGAAGATGTGGACAGC